>NW_006408620.1:7662902-7679029 GCF_000296735.1 Chrysochloris asiatica | reverse complement strand
CAATTCACAATGTGAAATCCAAGATCCAGAACATTTCAATGGTTTTCTAAACGTTACGTTGCTATGAAGGGTAAGTGAAACTGGTGGTTCCAGTGGAATAATTCTGGTCTTCCACGCAGGAGACCGGGGTTCTGTTCCCAGCCAATGTACCTCACCTACACTCACCTGTTTGTCAGTGGACACTGAACAGTTTTCAGCAGAGCTTCCAGACAAAGAGGGACTAGGGAGAAAGACCAGGCAATCTAGCTCTGAAAACCAACCAGTAAAAACACGTGGGTCCCAACAGTCTGATTCATTCTGCATGGATTAGGGGCTGAACCCACTCACAATAGTAATGTCTATAAGACAGGGGGTCTCTCCTCTCCCGACTAAATAATGTTGTGGTTTGTTGTTAAGAGCCACTGAGTCAGTTCCAACTCATAGGACCCTGTATCACAGCAATCCTATACAGGGTTTCTAAGGAGTGACAGGTGGGTTTGTACCTCTGATCTTTCTCCCATGGAATGGCTGGTAGTTTCAAACTGCTGACTTTGAGGTATGTAATACTATGGTATTTTAATACTAAAGTTGATATGTTGTTAAATTAGATGTCCTGGTGTGGTGCTATGTGTTAATGCACTGGACTGCAAAGTTGGTTTGAACCACAACATTGGTGATTCAAGCTTACCAACCACACCACAGAAACCCTGCACAGGGTCGCTATGGGTAGGAACCGACTTGATGGCACTTAGCGATTGATCAACTGGAGCACTGTGGATCTACAGGATAAGCACTAGTATGTGAGCCACATGATTGGTGGTTTGAGCCCACCAGGACTTATGCAAAAGTACCACCACCAGGACTACATAATGTTGTTATTGTTAAGTGCCAATGAGTCAGTTCCAACTCATAGGACCCTGTATCACAACGACCCTATATAGGGTTTCAGAGGACTGACTGGTGGATTTGAATCTCAGACCGTGGGGTTAGCAGTTCAGGATTTAACCAATAGTGCCACACCAGGATGAAATAAAAGATACAATATACTGAGTACCTACCATGTGCATTCATATTGTTTCTAGTATTAATTTATCAGTATGTTATTGTTAAATGCCTTCGAGGTGACTCAGACTCATAGTGACCCTGTAGAGGTTTCCGAGGCTATGAATCTTCACAGGGACATGAAACCTCATCTTTTTCCCACGGAGTGGCTAGTGGGCTGGAATCGCCAATCATGTGGCTCACATCTAAGTGCTCATCCTACAGATGCACAGTGTTCCAACTGATCAATATGTCAACTTCAATATTAAAATAACAAAGTATTACATACCTCAAGGTCAGCAGTTTGAAACTACCAGCCGTTCTGTGGGGAAAGATTTACAGCCTTAGAAATCCCATACAGGGTCTCTAAGAGTCAGAACTGACTCCACGGAACACTACCACCACCACAGTACTGATACTGTCGTTGTTAAGTGCTTTCAAGTTGGCTCCGACTCATGTGACCCTGTTTTCGAGGAACAGTTTGGAGGTCTGAACTGTTGACAGTGTGGTTCATGGTCCAGCGCCAATCCTACAGTGCCACACTAGTATTCTAACATTAATATTAGTACTGTGATAAGATTGTAATAGTATCTACCTTTACTGAGCATTTACTGTGTATCAGATACTGCGTAAGACACTACACACGCATTAAACTTTCTACAGTCCAACGACATTATCCTACCCACTTACCACATGAGGCAAGTATGATATAATTTGCTCACAGACATACTCTTCGGCAATGCCAAGATTCTAATCTCATTTTGTCTGATTGCCAACTCTGTATTCTCAACCACAAAACTACCCCATTTTAAAAATTATAATAGTTTATTGTGTTTTTGGTGAAGGTTTACACAGAAAATTAGGTTCTCAATTAACCATTTCTATACAGACTGTTTGGAATCCTGGTGTGGTGTTGCAGGATAATGTGCAGGACTGCAAGGTCAGTTTGAACTGCAATGCTGGCAGTTCAAACCCACCAGCCACTCCTCACAGAAACCCTATACGGGGTCACCATGGGTTGGAATCAACTCAACCACAATTAACAACAACAGCGTACCAACGTTCAATGGCATCAGTTACATTTTTCATGACGCATCAACATTCTCATTGTTTCCATTCTGGTTGTTCTGGTTCCATTAATCTAGCTTCCCTATCCCTCTCTTACCTTCTCACATATGCTATAAGGTAAATGTTGACCTTTTGGTATCATATGGATGATTGTTTAAAGGAGCACAGCGAGGTGTTCTAACTTGTTCTAGTTTATAAGGAAGTCCCCTTAGAGCACTACCTTTCCATTCATATCTTACAGTGTCATCACACCAAAACTCACCACTTTTGAGTTGCCTCGGACTCACAGTGACACTATAGGACACAGTCAAACTGCCACACAGGGTTTCCAAGCCTGAAAATCTTTACAGAAGCAGACTGCCACATCTTTCTCTTGTGGAGCAGCCGGTGGACTCAAGCCATCAACCTATCAGTTGGCAATCCAACTCGTAACTCATTGTGCCACCAGCCCTCCTTATCATATATCTGGCATTTACTATTTCACCTAGGCATAAATGTGTCCAGCTACTTGTAGTCCTGCATTACGCAGGAACAGTACGCAATTGGGAACCTCATTTGCTCCGTTCATTTGTACAATTTTCTCCAGCTTCCATCCAACCTGACACAGATCCCGGTCTTAATGAGACTTAATGAGATTGGGCCCTAAATTCATAAAGTAATGGCTTGTACAACCTTGTAATGTTCCCAGAATTTTCTACCACACTGATTAAGGTTGAAACCTCTTTCACATCTTTAGAAGAGAGAAGAAGCAAAAGAAACTAACCTCCAGTTGTTTCATTTTCAGGGAGCCTGGGAGCGAAGGAACGAATGGTCCAGCTTTGTTGACCTTAAATATCTTCTCACTTGGTGATGCTGCATCAAGATCTCTCTGTGCTCACAAACCTTAATTGATTGCCGACTGAGTACAGAGATGTGACATTTCCCACTACAGGCATATACAAAAGAAATCAAAGGAAGTATGAATACCCAGAAATACTCAGTGCATCAGTTATGACAATAAGTATAAATTAGATTTATTTCTCTATTATAAGACAAAAACTCTCATGATTCTTTAAAAAACCCAAGTTATATGGCTTGTAAATGTCGCTAAGTGACAAAGGCTACAAAAATAAAATCAGCAGCTACTTTGCAGAAATAAAATTTTTTAAAGAAAAAGAAGGCAGAGATGAGCAGCCATATGATTACTGGAACGAGTCAAAGTTCAAAAAGTTTTTGTAAAAATGGAATTAAAAGAGAATGAATTTGTTCACAAATGCTTTGAAACCCCGTCATCTAACACAGTGAAAAGAATTTGAGCTTTAACTTACACTTACGTTTACATGTTAATTTTGCCTGAATCTCCACAGTTGTTGTTGCTAAGTACCGTAGAGGCTGCACATCTCGGCCAAAGCAGAGAGCCTCACTGTTCTCCCATAGAGCGTCTGAGAGGTTCGAGCCCATTTACTTGTAGTTCACACTGCAGTGCTTATCCTACAGAGCCACTGCACTCTTGATCATCAATTACCTTATTTTTAAAATTGGGATTAATTAATGCCTGTGGTACATTAATTAGTTCAAACCACAAGGCCACTTTGAACTGCAAAGTCAGCAGTTCAAATCCACCAGCCACTCCTTGCAAACCCTATACAAGGTTGCTATGAGTCAGAACTGACTCAACAGCACTTAACAATGACAACAAGATTATAGGGACAAGTCCTGCTGGCACAGTGGTTAAGTGCTTGGCTACTCACCAAATGGTCAGTGGTTCAAACCTACCAGCTACTCTTTGTGAGAAAGATGTGACAGTCTGCTTCCATAAAAAGTGACCATCTGGGAAACGGTGGTGGGGCAGCAGTTCTATTCGGCCTTACAGGAACTAACATGACAGCCATGTGTTTGGTGGGTTTGGGCATTATACACAGATTGTGGTCAGTGAAATAAATGGCATACATAGTACATGTGAAGAGCTCACTAACTCGGTACTGACTCATACCTACCTTATGTACAACAGAACAAAACACTGCCCAGTCCTGGGCCAACCTCACAATTGTTGCCACACTTGAGCCCATTGATGCTGCCACTTTGACAGTCCATCTTGCTGGGGGTCTTCCTCTTTTTCTCTGACCCTCCAACTTACCAAACATGATATCTTTCTCCAGCGACTGGTCCCTCCTGACAAAATGTGCAAAGTATGAGAGCCGAAGTCTGGCCATCCTGGCCTCCAAGGAGCACTCTGGTTGCACATATTCCACCACAGATCTGTTGGTTCTTTTGGCAGCCCATGGCACTTTCAATATTCTCCTCTAACACCATAACTCAAATGCATCAATTCTTCTACAGTCTTCCCTATTCACTGTCCAGCTTTCACATGCATACGAGGTTATTGAAAATACCATGACTTGGGTCAGGTGCACCTTAGTCCTCAAGCTGACATCTTTGCTCTTCAACACTTTAAAAAGGTCTTGTGCAGCAGATTTGCCTAATGCAATACGTCGTTTGATTTCTTGACTGCTGCTTCCATGAATATTGATGGCTGATCCAGGGAGAACGAAGTCCTTGACAACTTCAATCTGCAGCAGAGCAGATACCTGGTAGCGTAGTGGTTGTGAGTTGGGCTGCTAACTGCAAGGTCGGTAGTTTGAATCTACCAGTGGTTCCACAAGAGAAATATGAGGCTTTCTGCTCCCATAAAAATTTACAGCCTCAGAAACCTAAACAGGACCACTTGAGTCGGAACCGATTCCGTGGCACATAACCAACCATTAACCAACAATCTATTGTTGGTGATAAGAAAGATAACAACATCCGGTTACAAGAACGTTGTTTATTGGTTCAGTGGTGAGGATTTCTGTTTTCTTTACATTGAGATGCAATCCATAGTGAAGGCTGTGCTCTTTGATCTTCTTCATCAGTAAGTATTTTAAGTCCTCTTCACTTTCAGCAAGCAAGGTTGCTATTAGACTCTTAAGATCAGCTGCCGAAACCAGAACTTGCAAGATCAAACTAGAGCAAGCCAGAAATGGAGAAGAGTGCAGCCGGCGGTGTATGCTTTTACCACAGCCACCTGGTAGCATAGGGGATTTCTCAATTCCATAATTCTTAGTTTTCTTTGAAATATATAGTCTTTTCAGCCTAGATTTTGTTTTCCTGCATTTGACAGAGATAAGTATAAAGATTTCCCTCAATCACCCTGAGAGGAAAATAATCCACACACAATGATAAATAAATGTCAAGGAGCACTGGGATTCAGACTCGAGGGAGTATGGGGAGTAAATCACAGAGTAGAGGCTCTTCCAGCTCCTGGAGAGGTTTGCCAACTAGGCCTGGCATTGCTGTATTTTCCCATGTTTCTAAAACAAATATGGTGTCAGTTGACATCTTATAGGTCAAACGAAACACTTTTGTGGATTTGACAACCCAGGGCCCCAAACAAAATCCTATGGTTATGGAATCATTTCATAAAATTTACAACCATTCATTTACTCCACACAGAGCTACTGTGTACCGAGTTTTTGTGTAAGAGACTCAAGAATTCAACACCAGGGAGGAAGAGTACAATGTTTGCAACTATGGTCTTTGGAGGATATATAAGCTGTCAAGGATTTCATTTTACTTGGATCCACAATCAATGCCCATGGAAGCAGAAGTCAAGAAATCAAATGACATATTACATTGGGCAAATCTGAAACAAGAGATATTTTCTTTAAAGTGTTAAAAAGCACAAATGTCATTTTGAGGATTAAAGTAAACGTGACCCAAGCCATGATGTTTTCATTGTCTCATATCTGTGTGAAAGCTGGATGATGAATAAGGAAGACTGAAGAAGAGTAGATGCCTTTGCATTATGATGTTGGTGAAGAACGCTGACTATACCATAAACTGCAGGAAGAACCAACAAACGCAACAAAAAGCAACCAGATTGGTTGATGATGCATGGAGGGGATTGTAACCATGGCAATGAAACGATATAGGATAGGATGAATGTAAAACTAGTGTTCTCCCATATAAACTATCACCTTATTTACAATAAAATATTAAAAACAAAAACAAAAACAAAAAAAGCAACCAGAATACTCAGAAGGAAGGATGGCCAGACTTCATCTCCTTTACTTTGGACATGCTATTGTTGTTGTTGTTATGTGCTTTGGAGTCTGTTCTGACTCATAGTGACCCTGTGCAGGGTTTCCGAGGCTGTAAATCTTTACGAGAGCAGAAAGCCTCTTCTTTCTCCCGCAGAACAGCTGGTAGTTTCAAACTGCTGACCTTGTGGTCCCCAGCCGGATTTGTAACCACTACTTGGACATGTTATTAGGAGGGACCAATCTCAGGAGAATAGTCCTGGCATGGTGCCATAGGATAAACACTTGACTGCTAACCACAAGGTCGGTGTCTCAAACTCACCAGCTGCTCCTCAGGAACCCTATCCAGGGTCTCTATGAATCAGAAGTGACTCCACAGCATTTAACAACAAAAAATCCCAGGAGAAGGATATCATGTTTGATAGAGGACCATTAACAAGACAGACTGACTGGCTGCAAAGACACAATGGGCTAGCAATGTTCTGGGATTCCTAAGGCCACTATAGGGTTAGAACTGACTTGACAACAACAAATGACACAACTGTGGTCTTTTGTATCAGACATTCTGGATTTAAATCCATTCTAGCTGTGTGACACTGGTCAAGATTTCTACCTCCCCAAATTATCACTACAATGAAGGTTATTCCAAGCTCTTTTGGTTGCTGTGAGAATTCATGGAAATAACACACTGATGGTTCCTAGAGACATGACTAGCCAAATAAAGCCTAGCTCCTCTGATTACCTGCAATCCAGCAGCCCAATCTGCCATGTGTATCATGTTCCCCATCAAGCTTCTCACCAGCTCTGTCCCTTTCTTGATGATGTCCTCCCCAACAGCTCCTGCCCAACAGAACACAGCTGCCTCGATTCTTAACATCCCAGCTGTCACGTTGAACTGTGTGGCTTCAACCCCACTGTCCCATGTCCCTTGTAATACAGTGCTACATCTAATATGATGAATCACCCCGTCTTGTTAGACCCAATTTACGGCCAGCTGCGGAGATGTGTTTTCTTGTGTCATATCTTGTTATATGTGTTCTCAGTGGCTGACTGAGGAGGCAGCTGTGAACACCCTAAATTCAGAGTACTGGACTTAGGTGTCATACTAAAGAGTCTGGTGTGGATTTGGGAGTCCCTGGATGGTGTAAACAGTCCATGTGCTGGGATGATAACTGAAAGACTGGAGGTTCAAATCCACTCAAAGATACCTTGGAGAAGACTTGGCAATCTAGTTCTGAAAAATCAGCCACTGAAAACCTTATGGAGCAGACTTCTACTCTGACATACATGGGATCCTCAGGAGTCCGAATCAACTCACAGGAAACTGGTGAGCCGATGGATGGTGATGCACAGCTCTGGGAGATTCCAGCCTGTCTCTATTTGAAGACAGCGTAGTGGTTACGAATCGGGCTGCGAACCTTAAGGTCAGCGGTTCAAAACTACCAGCCGCTCCGCGGGAGAAAGATGAGGCTTTCTACTCCCGTAAAGATTTACACCCTCGGAAACCCTGTACAGGGTCGCTATGGGTCGGACCCGACTCGACGGCACTTAACAACAACAACAACAACAACCCTGGTCCCTATGGGAAGACTCCACCCTATTTCTAATGGAAGACTCACTTGCTAATAACCCCTGACTCAGACTAATTGTCTTTTCTGTTTCAAGATTTCTCCAAACACTTGTCAAATTTGCTTATCTATCTTTGATTAAATAAGTAATTCTGGCTGCATTCTATATTATCTACACTGCCACAACCTCTTGGATCCTCTTTTCTGCTGTTGTGTGTTTTCTTCACTTCCCTTTTTCGATTTTGGTTTATTTTTAATGATCTCATGCATCATGGTCATTTATGTCCAGCATGATGTAAAGAAAAATCTAAAAGATTTGAGATTAGATGGTCATGCATTTGGATACCACTTGTCTGCTAACTTTGTGGTTGGGGTTACTTTCCCCACCCCCCCTTTGAGCTGAATGTCCTTAATGGTAAGTTATTAATGTTACTTGATTCACACAGTTTTAAAAATTGAAACAATGAGGAAGTCTATCACCCATTTTTTTAATAGACAATGGAAATCCTCACAAGTGGACCAATGAAAATATCATGCTAAATGGAAAAAAATCTGAAGTCATCAAGAATTTCATTTTACTTTAAGCATCAACACTCATGGAAGCAGCAGTTAATAAGTTCCATGAACTATGGCATTGTGTAAATCTGCTGCAAAAGATTTCTCTGAAAGTGCTAAAAAGCAAAGATGACACTCTGATGACTGAGGGGAACCTGACCCAAGTCATGGTCTTTCAATCACCTCTTCTGCCTGGTGTGGCACTGTAGGAAAAGCACTGGTCTACTGTCCATGAGGTCTGCAGCTTAAAACCCAGCGAGTGCTCTCAGAAACCCTATACAGGGTCATTATGAGTCGGAACCTGAGTGCATGATGGCTAAGAACCAGGCAAGGTCTCATTCTAGAAGAGGTCAACGTGAGTCAGAATTGATTAAGAGCAATAAACAGACAGTGAGAGTCGTTTAGCAGTTAGACCAGTGCTGAGTTCTCACCACGTGACCTAGGGATCTACAGAGAAGGTTGAGCAGGCCTGATAGTGTTGAATGTGGGGAGAGGGGTTGGTGGTGGTTCAAACCCACCTGTATGCACCTTGGAAGAACCAACTGCATGCTCACAGCCACCTGATCAATTCAGCACATTGATGAAGCATCTGTGCCATCCACGGCACCACGCTCAGTGTGAAATATAACCCTTACACAAGAAACTTAGTAGGTGTGTGAGAAACGTTGTCGCTACTGACAAATGGTCAAGTAATAGAATCTGTACTCATTTTAGCAAGAGTGAGGTTTTCTTTATTCAACTTTCCAAAACTGGGTGCCCAACCCAGTAGACACGGGCGGACGTCCACATGGCCAGCCCACAAACAGTTTTACTCCTCTTTCCTTAAATAGTGCCTCCTCCAGGTTCCCCTTTTATTGGGTATTATGGAGTTTTACAATCTACCTGAATGTCCCATTTTCCTAGCATAGGGGTGATGAATCAGGCTGCTAATCTCAAGGTCGGCAGTTCAAAACTACCAGCTGTTTCACGGGAGAAAGATGAGTCTTTCTGCTCCCGTAAAGATTTACAGCCTCAGAAACCCTGTGCAGGGTCACTGTGAGTCAGAACTAACTGACTCTATGGTACTTAACAACAACAGGTGCCCATGATCTTAATGACTGTATTTTTTTTTTTTTAATTAAAATTTTTATTGTGAATTGAATGGAAGTTTACAGGGCAGGGCATCAGTTTTACATTCAACAAATCATATACTTTGTTTTATTACAATGATTATAATCCCCTCCATGTACCATCAGTCGACAGTATTTCTCTCTATTCACTTTAGCTCTTTCTTTTGTTTTTTAATGCTCAGGAATATATAATTTATACCACCAAAGGACACATTCTGCAAGTCTGCCTCCTGGCCGCCAGTTCTCAGTCCCTCTCTTCCCATGAATCCAGAGTCCTCAGCTGCTCCCTTTCTCCATGTCCTCATCGCTGCCTCCATCTCTGGTGTTGCTGCTTCTCTGGATAAGATCTCACATTCCACTTGGGCTCTTCTCCCTTGATGGTCCTAGGGTGCTTTGTTTCTGGAACTACTCCCCCATTTTTATTATAAAACTTCTACCTTTACAATTGTGACTGTTGCAATTAGTCATGTTAACAATTACTCACTATTGAATCATTAGAATCTTATCCCCATCTCTTTTTACCAGACCTGAATGACTGTATTCTTATTTAAAGTTCCTAGTCCTAGACAGATTTCTTTCCTCCCTTCCCCCAATTTATCCTGATTACATATCCCGGGGTGTCAATCAACATCCTATGTCGGCTCTAGCAATCTCATGCGTCCGTCCATTATTCCTGAAGATGGGCCATCTTGAGAATTTCTCATAGGTAGGCATGCACAATTTTTATCCTTCAAACAGGGACAACGATGCCCACCTGAGTGCAAAGAAAGCTGAGCACAGAGTATACAGATTTGATGAGTAAAAGGGGCAACTCACTGGCCTATCATCATTCAGCATCTTTTTCAGGAGACTGGACGTGCAATGGATTGCAAGCTGCTCTGCTAACCACAAGGGCAGCAGTTTGAATCTATCAGCTGCTCCATGGGAGAAAGAGGAGGCTTTCTGCTCCCACAGATATTTATAGCTTTGGAAACCCTATACAGGGTCATTATAAGACGGGAATCTACTCCCTGGCAGAGGGTTTCTTTTGTGTGTGTGTGTGCACGTGCACACATGTGTGCATTCACCTCTTTGCAGGTAGGGAGTTAAGCATACTGGGCTACACATGGGGCTGCTAACCATAAGACCAGAAGTTCAAATCTCGCAGCCGTTCCATGGGAGAAAGATGAGGCTTTCTGCCCCTGTAAAGATTTCCAGCCTCAGAAACCCTATACAAAGTCACTATGAGTTGGAACCAACTCAGTGGCACATAACCACCATCACCAGATGATGGAAAAGGAGCTCTGGCAGCACAGTGGGTTAAGCACTGGGCTACCAGCTGAAAGGTCAGTGGTTCAAACCCACAAGCTGATCCCTGGGAGAACGATGAGCCTGTCTGCTCCTATAAGATTTAACCTCAGAAACCCTAAGGAGCAATTCTACTCTGTCCGTAGGGTTGCTATGAGTTGGAATTGACTTGACATAAGCTGAGTTACAGAAGGGATGAGGTGTCTGGGTGGTACAAACTGTTGACTATGGGTTTGGCAGTTCAAACTCACCCAAAGGCATCCAGGAGGAGTTCAACTCTGCACACATTTGGATTGTTATGAGTTAGAATCCACTCTCCAGCAGCCAACAAGAACAACAGAGAAAAGCAAGAATGATGAGCCGGGAATGTTACTCCTCAAGCAACATCACCAGCATCTCTTAGGAGATTGTTGGGAATGCAGAATCTGGGGACGCACCCAGCCCTTCATTCAGTCCAACAAGATCCCCAGGTGTAAGAAGCATAAGAATGAATAAGCGTCCCTCCATTATCTCTTTCAGCCACCTGCCTCCCCAGCCTAGACATTTAGACTCTTGAAAACCAGATAACCTGCCATCCTCCCTTTACCTTGCGGTCTCAAGGCTCCAACCTCCCTCCCAATGTCAGTTTCTCCAACAGGCAAGAGAAGGAAACATTTGCTTAACAAGACAAACCTAGGGCTTAACATTTAACCTCTGTTGTTTGTAAGCTGTCAGTTGGGAGGGGGTAAAGTAGCACCTACCTAACCTGATTTCCATGTGCTCCAGGCTTCCTTGCCTGCTCTTGACATTGTCACAGGGTCCAGCTCTGCATCCATGCAGCAGAGAAGCAAAGACACGGTAATGGGTCATTAACAAGTGTTCAGTTTGTGTGGGTGGGAAACCATGGTCCAGAATGTCAACTCACTCTTCAACCTATCAGGAATAAGGCTCAGTTCATTTTGTCCTTTCACATCCTCCAGGAAACTGCACATGACAGCAATTTACAAGAGTGAGTCTTGGACCCCTTCACCAAGCCACTGGCGTGAGTGTGTGAGGACGCTAGCTTCAAACAAGTCAAGCGCTGGCCACTATGTGCCAAAGTGCTTCAACTGTGGCTGTACATCTGGGATGGGGAGAGCATCTGGCCCCAATAAAAACGTAGCTGTCTCCTTTTTCAGTCTGGCGTTGGTCCTACTGTTCACCAGGGCTGCAGGCTTTTCTCTAACACAGCACCATTAGCATCTCAGCCTGTCACCTTCTGCTTCCCAGGTGCTGCTGTCTGCAGTCCCAACCTAGCCTTGCTCCAACAACCTCTGATGGAGCACTTCAAGACAGTAAAACCATCTCACGGAGTTTTCCTGGGATGCTTCTCAGTCTACATGGAAGACCGAACAGTTTACTGGCTCTTTGGTCCATTGCTCCGACACCTGGAAATCCCATACCCATGCCTTTTGTAAGGTCTCATTTCTGGCAACTTAGGACAATAACACATGCACTCTTAAATATCCATCACAAAAGGTCAGCCAGGCCTGTGTCTCAGAGCCATCCATGTCTCCTTGCAGGATCCTTCTGTGTACATCCTCAGCACAAACAGACCTATCCAGTGAGCACCACCACCCATGAGGAATGTGCTCCTCAAAACAGTCAACCACATGAGACCGAAGGAGCAGCATTTGCCCAGGGGAGTGTGCTGGTGCTGTACAATATGCACTGGACTACAGACCTCAGGGATGACTGTTCAAGCCCACCAGCCGCTCCAGGGAAAAAGGTGAGTTTTTCTGCTCTCACCAAGTTGTACAATCTGAGAGACCCTGTATAGGGTTTCTGAGGTGTGGCTGGGGAGCTTGAACCACTGACCCTGTGGTTCAAACCAACCTTGCAGTCCAGTGCATTAACCTACAGCATCACACCATGCACATAGGGATTGTCTATTGGTTCTCCAGGGCCTCAGGAACTGTGAAGGAGAATGGAGGGAGCAGCAGCTTGGGAATGAGTGTCCATGAGGACAATGACTGTCACGGATCCAATGTGTGTCTCACAAAGATCACCCTGGTGGCTTAGTGGAAGGCAGCCCTGTCACCCCACCTCCCATGCGTCCTGGGCTTTTCCTGCCTCATCCTCTTTCCCAGGGAACTATCATAGTTAACACTGAGAAGCAAGTAGGGGTTTTCACCTCGAACGGGAGTAAGCATTCATGGGTCCCCAAATCACAGATCTGGGTTCTAAGACCACTCAGGCAGTTACCAGGCTCCTATCGTCCCTTCACCTGTGAGACAAAGATACACACCTGTGGGTGAGGGCGGGGATGAAGTGAGAGACCCTGCACACTGTGGTGGGCTATCCCTGGATGCTCAGACTCTCCACATGGGCTCTTCCTAAGGGATGCAGCAGAGGTTGGGAGATGGGTCCTGTTCCCCTAGTCCTTGCTGCAGGACTATGAGTCCCAGGTGGGATTCATCCACTGAAGACCACACCACGGAGTAAGACCTACACAGCAAGGTAAGCATGGACTGACTTGTGCTCACTGACAAATTTTTGGTGAATAGCTTCACTTGGGAATGTGGTGAAAACCCATGTGAACTGCTCACTACAGATTACTCGTTAAGCACAAGTCAGCCTGTGCTTACCTAGCTGACTGGAAACTCCTTCCATGTCAGGGATTATAAATTAGAAAAGCAGCTTTGATGTGTAGGAAGGTGCTGTGGGGTTGGGAGAGAAACAGATAACCAGCCAGAACTAGAAGCACAATCTATGATGTGGTGAAATGGTCGTACAGATTAGGAAGTAAATTGTGCTTACACTATTGACTGACTTCTGCGCCCCTGTCCCCACCCCTCTTCTAAGCATACTGCTTCTCTCCAGGCCCAAGTCTCTCTGCCCTGTATGCTTTCAGACCTAACTGTTCATGGCTTTTTACTAATCCTGGGAGTTTGGGAGAAAGATGAGGCTTTCTGCTCCTATAAAGATTTACAGGCTCGTAAACCCTATACAGCGTTGCTATGAGTGGGAACCTTTCTCTTCGTGACCTGGGAATGTGATCTGTGTCAATACACATGACACACATATTGACTTGCTTCAGGGCAGATGAGTAATTTCCATTAAGTGAAAGCTCTACCTGCTAGCTGCTTTGTTCGGACAATACGTATCAGCAGACCCAATCACAGATGAGGAAACTTGAGCCTGTCAAGTTCTCTTGGCCAGAAAAGGGTAGACCCTGAATTCAGACCCAGGTCTTTTGGATTCCCCCCTGTCCTCTATTAACTTCGCCTTTTTTTTCTGTCCAACTATAAAATCCCACAGTGGGTGTTCTATGTTCTATTTCCATGCCTTCTATGTTTTTGCTTAATCTGTCCAGACATCTCTGCTTCTCATCACAGCCCCCCCACCTCCTTTGCCTTCTGCGAAGATAGAATCTGACTGCGACATCATCTGTCTACAGCTCCAGGCAGACTGGATATGGGGTGGGGATGGGCCACAGTCTCAGCCTCACGAGTGATTTTTTGGACCTGAAGGAGAACGTTGTCTTCAGATCTGCCAGAACACCTGCCTCATTTGCTGCCATCGTTTTGAGGGCTGGGGAGGACCTGACACACAGTGTGGGAGATGTCAGTTTCCCAGGATGGTGTTCACAGGGTCACCCCCATCTGGCTGGCTGACAGCCCCACTTGCAAATGTACCCAGGTCAATACCACACTGTCATCAATTATGGCACTAGGCTGGGTGACCGGCCATCCATCATGGTTTCCTGAGCTGCTGAAATCACCTCGTCTGGGACCCTGAGCCTGTTCTCCCAGCTTCTGTCCTGAGAGTCCACGCTCAGAATTAAACGGCACCTATTCTATCTTCTCATCTGAAATTTCTTTTATCTGAAATGTTGGCATTTGCCAGGCTGCAGCCGCCTGAGTATTTAATGTCAAAATAATAGGACTTGGAGGTTTAGCAACTCCTTTATTCTCCACCCCCTATTTCTTTCTCTTGTACTACATCCAAGAAGAAAATTTCTTATTATATTTCAAAAAAGTCAGGATACTATGGTTCTATTTCTATAATTTCATTTCTCTCTGTTGATTTCCCTTCTATTAGTATCTAACCATAGAAAGATGTCTGGTATGATCTTTGTCAAATAATAACCATGTTTATTTCTGGATAGTGAGATTTGAGGCAAGTTATACCTTTCTTCTTTGTATATTTATAAATTATTTAAATGATTTATGACAGTTATGTTTCATTTCCACAAAAACAGTCAAAATTCTCCTTAGTGAAAGAGAGAGAAAAAGGAAAACAGACCGAGAGAAAAGTAAAACCACAGAACTGAGAAAATGTCCCTAATGGTTTTCAAGTCCAGGCCTGTATGTTACAGATAAAGAAATTAGACCAGAGAAGGGAATGGATTTATCTCAGGATGCACAGGAAAGAGATTATTACAGCAAGACCAGAACAAAGCCATGGCTCTCAGTCTGGGTTTTCCCCTAAGGTTCATTCATTTCTAGAAAACATAAACCTTTTCTATCTACAGACCACAGATCACCGTTCTTCCAAATGTTTGGCTGTTGTGTAACAGGAGTTGCCATTTTCCAGTTTCTTGTAGCAGTTTTCTTACCTCCTGAGGTGCACACATAAAGCCAGAGCCACCTATGTGAGATTTCTGTTAAGACAGGTTACTGCTTCAAGGTATCAATTTCTGTGTTAGTTTCTACTGACACTGTACCACTGCATGGCACAAAATGACAAAGTACCAGCAGCATGCTACAATAAGCATTTGCCTACTCATGCGCCATATGGGTAAGGTGGGAAAGCACTGATCCTCAGCTGTCCTTGCTCCTCCTGCATCCCTAGTTGGTTGGGGAGGAATGGGTCAGGTCAGGGCAACTGAAGGAGCTACCGTTTTATCCTTTAACATGGACTCCGCTCCACTTGTGAAGTTCTGAACACTCCCACTGGGTTTGTGAGATTCACACATGCATTCAAACGTTCCTTCAGTTTCACTGCAATCTAAAACAAGGGCAGTGTTTTTGTCTAGTTGGATCAACCATAATCCAGCACTAGCCAAGAAAACAGGGATTACCTCCTGATACTTTGTACAATGATGAGGCATAAAAACTGCAGCCTAAATGACTACATATCCCCTCAGGATATCTATCTGTTGATTGAACATCACTATGTGATCTCTCCACAGATCATTTACTTTGTACACATTCAAAGCTTGTTATCAAGTGAATTGGACTCCCTCAAATCAGTGATGAACCCCCTACCCTTGTATCTATGGATAGGAATCCTGTTTGGAAACAGGAGTTGTCTCTTGCTATGTGAATGCACTGTACGCTGGGTCCTAGTCCTAATCACTTGGAAATTATAAAAAGATCAGAATAAACAGAGAGGCACACAGACAGGGGCAGGGTGATGGTGGAGACAAATACCACGTGAGGAGGATTGTCTACAATCCAAGGCATCAAAGAACACCCATGGCTGTGACAGAATCAACA
>NW_006408620.1:7634972-7662802 GCF_000296735.1 Chrysochloris asiatica | reverse complement strand
AACAAGTGCCATCAAATCCATTCTGATTCACAGTGACTCTGTGTAGGGTTTCCAAGGAGTGGCTGGTGGGTTTGAACCACCAACCTTCCAGTTAGCAGACCAGTGCCACACCAGGCATTTGCAGATACTGTTTAACCTTCACTGCAATCCTGAGGGGCAGCCTTTATTATCACCTTTATTTGTTTCTTTTCTGCAATGAGACAGAGACATGAGATGCGGAAGAAAGGAGAAAAGTAAACTGAGGCAGGGCAAGCCTGGTAGTCAGGCAGCCTGTAGGACTGGGGAGGATAGAAGAGAAACAATCTCTTAGTGGGAGGAAGCCTGGAGGCAGACTGTTCTGCCATCTCAGTGATTAGGGTGGTAGCCGGAAGCAAACCCTGACATGGCCACACAGTTGACAAGCATCAAGGTTGAGATAAAAATCCCAGATAGAAATTCCTGATGCCTCCCTCCTTCTTCCTTCTGCTGTTGCTGTTAAGTGCCAGTGAGTCAGTTCTGACTCCTAGCGACCCTGTCTAAGGTTTCTGAGGAGTAGCTGGTGGGTTTGAACCTCCAAAGCTTATCCTACAGCACCACACCACAAGGACCCTCTGCACGATAGAACAAAGCACTGCCTGGTCCTGTACCATCCGCACAACTGTTGTCATGTCTGAGCCCACTGTGCCAATCCATCTCACTGAGGATCTTCCTCTTCGTTGCAAATCGACTTTAGAAGCATTCTGTTCTTCTCCTTCTTCTGACATCCACTCTGGTCTTCTCTTTCGTTTCTGTCTTTTTAATGACCTTTTGCTATCTTCATGGATGTTCTTGATGTCACTACAACTCCTTCACTGTAACAGAAACTCTAGGCCCATTAAGCAAAGAATCCCCTTCTCCTTTCCCAACCACCCCAGGGTAACTCCTAAGCTTTGATCTCTGCACACTTGCCTATTTTACATACTTCATATGAGTGGGATAATATACTATTGGTTTGTCTGTGACTAAATGATTTCTCTCAGTGTGATGTTTTCAAGACTCACCCAAGTCAACAATTCACTTCAGAAACAGCAGACAAGATGAGTGTTAAGAAATAAAGGTCAGATTATGTGACTCCGCACTACCAGGGAGCATTTCATTCCATTGCTCATGGGGCCGCAACCACCACCCACCACCCAAACCTCAATGTTAGATGCCACGATAAGGAGCCCTAGTATTGCAATGGTAAAGTGCTTGGCTATAACTGGAAGGTTGGCAGTTCAAACCCACCGAGTCACTCCATGGGGCAAAGGCCTGGAGCTGCGCTTCTGTCAAAAATTACAGCATAGAAAACTCTACGGGGCAGTTCTACTCTATGAACTGAAATTGACTCCCCAGCAAAAAACAAGAAATGCCAGGATAGTGGTTCTCAATCTTGTAAAAAAACTTTCCGTGCCCACCCATATCCCAGACCAATGAAATCATGATCTTCGGGAAAGAGAGCCAGGTGTATTGCTCAAGGCAAAGAAAGAACCTGATGTTGGTAGAAACCAATAAAATCAGTCAGATTTTAAACACCGTAAGTGAAGATTTCTACAATCGAGTTGGATGAATCTGGCAATGATACCAGCACTCTCTCCCAGATTCTCAACCCTTATTCTTGGCTGGAGTCTCTAGGTGATGCAAGCAGTTAACTTCTTGGTTACTAACCAAAAGTTTGGAAGTCTGAGTCTACCTGAGGTGCCTTAAAGAAAAGACGATTTACTTCCCCCAAAAAATGGCTATTGAAAACTCTATGGAGCCCGCTCTACTCTGACACGCATGGGGTTGCCATGAGCTGGATTCAAATCAAAGATAACTGGCTGCATGCTTGCTTGGTATTATAGCGAAGAAAGATTGGTCTGGGCTGAAGAACAATGGATTCTTTCCTTTCCTAAGAGCAGACCACACCTGGTATTAATCAGTATCACCTTCATGTTCTTACCAGTACTATCCCTTTCTTTAATTGTCATGAACAGTTGGATCCCTTACCAAATAACGACTTGGTTCCACCTTTCTAGGACCTTTTGACTTTAGTGCATACAAGTGTCTCTCACCCATCCCATAATCTGTTGAGTCTCGAGATTCTGCCCATATCCAGTGCCTGTCTTCATTCCTCCAGCAATACCCTCTGGGATCTCTTATTTATGCCTGACCCTGATCTAGATGCTCAGGATGGAGCTGAGAACAGAACGGACCAGGTTCCTGCTGCCTCGGAGCTCAGGTTGACTGCTGTAAAAAATCCAGCAACACATAACCATTCTATTAATAAAGAGAGGAAATGTCGGCCCCTCCAGAGAGCTTTAGCATAGCAGATAAAAGGAAAAGTCTAGGTAGTAAATGCATTTTTAAAGTACTTAGCTGAGGCAGCAAAGAGAAAGATAATCAATAATGGAAATAAAGGAATTCATTCTTGGGAACTGTAAGAGATGCCTATTAGAAAGCACAGTGCGAGAGAGAGGGAGCTGAGATGTTCTCCTTGCTCTTCAATTATGTTTCAACACAAAGTCACTGATGGGTACCTAAATGACACCAAACTCAAACTGAACCCACTGTTGTCAAGTCATCTCCAACCCATGTTGTTATGTGTCATCGAGTTAGTTCTGACTCACAGCAACCCTGTACAGGGGTTTCTGAGGAGCAGCTGGTGGGTTTGAACTGCCCACCTTGTGGTTAACAGTTCAGTGCAGATCCTACAGCTCCATAGCAGGACTCCAACTCAAAAGGAGTCTTTAAAACAGAAGAGAACTGGCCCATAGGGTTTCCAAGGCTGTGAATCTCTGCTATAGCAGACTGCCACAGCTTTCTCCCACAGAGCAGCTAGTGGGTTTGAAGCGCTGACCTTACAGTTAGCAATCACGCCTTTAACCTCTGCACCACCAGGGCTCCCTGGTGGTGATACCTACAGCTGTAGATGAATGGTTTTCATACCAAGCAAGGTTAGAAAGCAGAGTGGACAGGAAAGGTCAAATCTGGGCCTCCCCACTCAGCAGCGATGTGATCTTGACACAATTTCTCTGCCTTCTGTATACTTTGTTTTAGTCATTTGTTGTTGTTGTCAAGTGCTGTCAAGTTATACTGATCCTGTTTAGGATTTCTGTGGAGCAAATGGTTGAGTTTGAACCGCCAACCTTATGATTCAAACTGACTCTGCAGTCCAGTGTTTTTCTTCTAGCGCCACGCCAAAACTTTTGATTACATATATATAAATACACACACACACACACACACATATATATACACACACACATATGTATATATTTTTACACATATGCATATGTATATATAAACACACATATATATGTCTCTGTGTGTTGCTGTTAAGGGCTATTGAGTAGGTTCCAACCCATAGGGACCCTGTATAGGGTTTCCGAGGAGCGACTGGTGAGCTTGTATTGCTGACCTTGTGGTTCAAACTGACTTTGCAGTCTAGCACATTAACCCACAGCACCACACCAAGACACTCTCTCTCTCTCTCCACACACACACATACATACATATCCATAAACTCATTTATGGGTATATATATTTTTAAAAGGAGATTAGCACCTACCGTACAAGGCAGCTGTGAGAGTCAATGAGCTAATGCATATACAATGCTGCTAGGGGGCTTGGCAATGTTAGTTATTATTTCCATGAATTACATAGAAAATATTGACTAATTATAGCTCTCCTATTTGTCACCGTTGTTTGCCATGCTTGGATACACAAGCTCTTAATTTGTTTTACCTACAAAAACCAAGTGCTACCTTTTTATCTCTTTTCTCACTTTAACTGTGGAATTGGAGAAAGCTCGACCATTCTGGTGTGGCGCTGTGGGCTAATGCATCAGACTGCAAAGTCGTTTGAACTGCAAGGCCGGTGGTTCAAGCTCACCAGAGGCTCCTTGGAAACCCTATACAGGGTCACTATGGGTTGGAATCGACTGAATGTCACTTAACAACAACAACAGACCTTTCTGGAAGGCTCACTGTGACTTTGTTATTGCTGTTAGGTGCCGTAGATTCCAATTCATAGTGACCCCATGTGACAGAGTAGAACTGCCCATTGGGTTTCCAAGGTTGTCATCTTTATGGGAGCAGATGAGTTCCCCCCCCCCCAACTCTAGGGTGAACTAGAACTGCTGAACTTAGGTTAGCAGACAAGTGCTTAACCACTGCACCAGGAGGACTCCTTTACGTTTTAGTTATCAAAAGCTAGATGAAAAATGAAGGCAGCGGAAGACACAGGGAGGAGTGAAAGAGTTAAAGTGATTAGACGGAAACACTGTGAACTGATGTTTCGTGGCTGGGACTGCAATCATTGTAATGAAATGAAGTGTATGATTTGTTGAATGTAAAACTGATGATCTGCTCTGGAAACCTCCACTCAATTCACAACACAAAGTTTAAATATATAAATTAAATGCTTTGCCCTCGTGTTGGAGACATAGCAGAAACTAAAGAGGCAAACTCCCTACACTAACACAGCTCACAACTGAGTGATTGAGAAAACGCAGATGCACATACAATAGGGTCAGGTGATGTTTACTGTTGTGAGGACAGTAATTGTTGAAAACTAGGCATCACCCGGACCTGCAGATGTTGGAGAACAGCCATCTGATGAAGACAGAAGTTATTAGAAGGTGTCCTAATGCCGTAGTAAATACAAAGTAGGGAATAGTCTCTGTTTGAATCATTCTGCTTGGAACCCTTGCTGAAATTTTGCATTTCTACCCTCGGAAACCCTATACAGGGTCGCTATGGGTCGGAACCGACTCGATGGCACACAACAACAACAACAACAACCCCAGATCTAATACATTTTTACAATCCCCTATCACCTGGGGAGCTTTGCTGAAATGTGGACTCTGATTCAGTTATATTTGGGCTGGAAATGCAAATTCTCAGCAGGGGGGGTTGAACCAGAATGAACTGCTTTAAAGAGCCCAGTTTGGAAGATCAAAACTATCTAAACATCAAATGCAATACCGGCTTGCTAATCAACCATCCAAGGGAGACATATGCAGAAGGTGAGGTCTTTGTTAATAACTCTTATACTGCTAGCTGGAGCCCTGGTAATGTAATGGGTTACCAGTTGGGCTGCTAATTGCAAAGTCAGCAGTTTGAATCTACCAGCCGCTACACAGGAGAAAGATGAGGCTTTCTGCTCCCGAAAAGATCTACAGCCTCAGAAACCTATACAGAGGTGTGTATGAGTCAGAATCCACTCCATGGAACACTATCATCACCATACTGTTGTTGTTAAGTGACAGACAGTCAGTTCCAACTCACAGCAACCCTGTATAGGGTTTTTAAGGAGTGGCTGGTGAGCCGCCCTTGTGGTTCAAACCAACTTTGCAATCCAGCACATTAACAGCGCCACACCAGGACCCCAGCCACCATACTACTGGCACCTATTTCCTATTAGAGGGACCATGGTGTCACAGTAGGCTAAGCTTACCAAAATGTCAGTGGTTAGAACCCACAAACAGGAGATGTGTGGGTCTGCTTCTATAAAGCTTAAGGTTGCTGTTAGGTGCCATTGAATCAGTTCTGATTCAAAGTGACCCTGTATAGGGCTTCTGAGGTGGGTATGAACTGCCATCCTTGAAGTTAGCAGTCCAGTGCTTACTCTACAGTGCCACATCAAGACTGCATAGAGACTGCAGCCTTAGAAACAGTTCTACTCTGTCCTTTGAGGTTTCGGTGAGACAGAATTAACTCTATGCCAATGGGTTTGGTTTTGATTTTTTAGAATCCCTAGTTAAAGAGCTCAGCTACTAACCAAATGGTTGGTAGTTCAAAGCCACCAGTGGCTCTGAGGGAAAAAAGATTTGATGACTCAGCCTATGAAACCCTACGGGACTGTTGGGCTCTGTCCTCTAGGGTCACCGTGTGTTGGAATTAACTTGGCACACAATACCAACAAACCCTACATGGCTTTACTGTCTGTATTATAAATCCCAAAAGTAGATTTGCAAGACAGAGAAGATGGCGAAGGAAAAAGGCAGGAAAGAGGAGGAAGAGAAGGATGAGAGGCAGAGAAATGGAGAAGGAGCCAGAGAGGAGGAAACAGCTGGAAGAGTTAGACTGCAATAAAAGTGGCCTGGATCCTTCCAAAAGGTCATTGTGAGATTTTAATTTCTGCTCTAAGCAGGGAACGGAGGTAGACTTTACCTAAAATAATTTGAGACTATTGCTTCCTCATTTAATTAGGAAATTCCTCCAGCAGTATTTTCACTGAAAGATGCAGTTAAGTATAATTACAAAGATAAGCCTGCAGATTCTGACAAGCGAGAAGAGCCCCAAGACTCTGGGGTATGGACGGAGCTGTTCAGTGCTCTGGAAGCCTCCCAGGTAGCCCATCTCCACTTCCTATCAACAGAGAGCTCTGTCCCAACAATGACGTTCCTCTCTTCACCAGGGGCTTGGCAGATCCACATGTGCTCAGCCCTATTGGACATTTTTATCAATGTTTGCAAAGGGGTCCCCAGTATCACCCTGCTCTGGTCCAGAAAACAAAAGCACCCTTTCTCTCCACCATGTTTGTAGCTCCTGCTGTCCCAGGGGGGTAGGGAGTTGGGGAAAGGCTTTGGAGTCAAGAAGCTATGGGTGTCATCTCCTACTTTGCAAATTAGGATGCAAATGACCTATACAATGAGGGTATGTACATATGGATTGGACACCAGGATGCATGTCAATTATCTGGATCATATTGAATGCTCAATAAATAATTTCTAGTCCTTGGGTGGCACATATGATTAAATACTTGGTTACTAACTAAAACATTAGCTGTCAAACCCTCAGAAGAAAGGCCTGGTGATCTACTTCCAAAAGATTACAGCCATTAAAAAACTGTATGTGCAGTTCTGCTCTGAAACACATGGGGTCACCATGAGTCTGGAATCCATGCAATGAAACTTTTTTTTTATTTTTTTTTAAGGATCAGTATACCAACAATCATGAATGTGGTTCACTATCCGGCAATGTTTTGTTCTGTTGCTACATAAGGTTTCTGCGAATCAGAGCCAATTCAAAGGCAAGTAACAACAGGGCCATTGACCTCAGATAATAAAAGCCCACCCAGAGACTGTGAGTCTTGAAAGCAGAGAAGGATTCACAGCTTGACCAAGGATAAACAGGAAACCAGAGTGGGGAAAAGACACAGCTAAGAGTTTAGAAATTCTAGTCCCTCCTAGTGTCTCTTGAAACCTTTGTTCACCACCTAAGTCAATTTAGCCTGTATCTTTCAATCTCTAGAAATCTCTAGAATCAAGTAAAGAACAGGGATTGTAACAGAATCTAACTATTTGACAAGACAGTAATGGTGATAGTGACAATGGTGATCATTATGATGATGGTACTAATGATGGAAGTCATATGATGATGAGATTGGTAATGATGATGGTGATGGTGATGATGATGATGGTGATGATGGCAATGATGCTGCTGGTGGTAGTGATGGTGATGAAGATGGTGATGGTGATGGATATAATGATGATGATGGTGTTGACGAAGATGGTGATGAGGATGGTGATGCCAGCAAGCATCTGTTATAAACTGTGATAAAGGTTTTATATATACTTACAACCTTACACTCATTTAATCCTCACTAAAACTCTCCAAGGTAGCTACTATTTTCATCCCCATTTTACACAGAAAGAGAATGAGATTGTGGCTGCTACTGCAGGGGCTAGGTGCCATCTGGTCGGTTCCAACTCATAGCAACCCTGGACAGGGTTTCTGAGGATGTCACTCTTTACAGGAGCAGAGAGCTTCATCTTTCTCCTGTGATTCAAACTGCTGACCTTGCAGTTAGCAGCCCAACACACAACCCAGTCTGTCACCAGGGCTCCTTGGAGAATGGAGTTAGGGAGTGTATATAATCTCCCATGGTTGGCTGAGCTAGTAAATGAGTTCCAATCCCACTGCAAAAGTGTGCCCACTCCTAAAAGCCTCCCACTCCCCGATGCTGCCATGTCAGCCCTCCCTTAAGCTCACCCCCCATTCTAACCCTGGAGACCCTGCAAAGAATACACATACTGCTCTGACTCCTGCTGACCAAGTGCCCCTGCTGCTCAGCATCCACCTTGGGAGACTGGGCATTCACCCTGCAGGAGCCTGTCCCTAAGCCCCGGCCTGATTCCCAGGCACTTGTCACAGGGACAGCTGCAGTGAAATGATTTACAACCACATGGCGTCTTCCAGCAGGAAGCTGAAAACCGCCACCTACCATGGAATGCCAATTGCAGAGCCTCTCACAGAAAGCAGCCAAGGGTGACTTCCCCCAAACCTGTCTTGGCACCCCAGCCCCCACACCTCCACCATGCTTTTTAAATGAAGGTCTCAGCTCCGGTATGTTGTTGTTGTTGTTATGTGCCATCGAGTCGGTTCCGACCCATAGCGACCCTGTATAGGGTTTCCGAGGGTGTAAATCTTTACTGGAGTAGAAAGCCTCATCTTTCTCCAGTGGAGCAGCTGGTCGTTTCGAACCGCTGACCTTAAGGTTCGCAGCCCGATTCGTAACCACTACGCTACCAGAGCTCCTTAAGTTGGCTCTAAGCAGTAGGGAAGGAAATTGAAACCAGGCCTGATGGGATACAATTTATATAGGAATACTTGGTTTTATTATGTTTCTCCTTATTGTGCCTGGCAGATACAATTACATACCTAACAATCTATCCCTCAAACCAAACCACCGCCATCGAGTCAATTCCGACTCATAGGGACCCAGTATAGGGTTTCAGAGACTGCACATCTTTATAGGAACAGACAGTCTCATCTTTCTTCCCCTGAGCAGGTTGTGGGTTTAAACTGTCAACCTTATGGTTAGCAGGCCAATACCTAACCCACAGTGCCACCAGGGCTGCTTACAGTACAATGTAAACAAAATATTTACATGCACTGGAAAACTGAAAAATTTGTGTGACTTGATTTATTGCCATGGTCTGGAACCAAACCCACCTAGTCTGCAAGGTCTGCCTGTGCATCAGTGGATTTTAGTAGTTACGTCTCTGTATGTGCCCACAGGGCTCCGGTTGTTTTCCTTCACATTTTCCTTCCTATTCGGAACAAGTGAGCTCCTTTTGTAAATATTAGCTGACCCCTTCTCATGTGCGATGAGCCAGAAAAAAAAACAACCCTGTCCCAGAGAACACCTCAGCCTAGTTGGGGCTGAGGGTTTGAAATAAACACTTGCTATGGAGTGTGAAGAATGCTCTCTCAGGGGTGGGGAGATCTCTCTGCCTTTGCTTCAAAAAGGGGGGGCAGGGCACATGATCTGTGTCTCCAAGGTCCAGGAGACAGAGAGGACCGGAAGGAGATCCCAGGCAGATGGAACAGCAGGTGCAAAGGCATGGGGATGCCACATGCATAAAACCAACGCTGCCATATTGTTAGTTCTGACTCATGGTGATCCCATGTGTGTCAGAATAGAACTGTGCTCCCTAGGGTCTGCAATGGCTGATTTTTCTAGAAGTCGATCACCAGGTCATTCTTCTGAAGTGCTTCTGGGTGGACTCGAACCTCCAACCCTTTGATAAGCAGACAAGTGTGTTAACTATTTTCGCCACTTGGATTTTCCACCATGCACAGGCTGTTGTTGTTAAATTCTGTTCAGTCAGTTCCGACTGATAGTGACCCTGTATAGGGTTTCTGAGGTGTGGCTGGGGAGCTTGAACCACTGACCCTGTGGTTCAAACCAACCTTGCAGTCCAGTGCATTAACCTACAGCATCACACCATGCACATAGGGATTGTCTATTGGTTCTCCAGGGCCTCAGGAACTGTGAAGGAGAATGGAGGGAGCAGCAGCTTGGGAATGAGTGTCCATGAGGACAATGACTGTCACGGATCCAATGTGTGTCTCACAAAGATCACCCTGGTGGCTTAGTGGAAGGCAGCCCTGTCACCCCACCTCCCATGCGTCCTGGGCTTTTCCTGCCTCATCCTCTTTCCCAGGGAACTATCATAGTTAACACTGAGAAGCAAGTAGGGGTTTTCACCTCGAACGGGAGTAAGCATTCATGGGTCCCCAAATCACAGATCTGGGTTCTAAGACCACTCAGGCAGTTACCAGGCTCCTATCGTCCCTTCACCTGTGAGACAAAGATACACACCTGTGGGTGAGGGCGGGGATGAAGTGAGAGACCCTGCACACTGTGGTGGGCTATCCCTGGATGCTCAGACTCTCCACATGGGCTCTTCCTAAGGGATGCAGCAGAGGTTGGGAGATGGGTCCTGTTCCCCTAGTCCTTGCTGCAGGACTATGAGTCCCAGGTGGGATTCATCCACTGAAGACCACACCACGGAGTAAGACCTACACAGCAAGGTAAGCATGGACTGACTTGTGCTCACTGACAAATTTTTGGTGAATAGCTTCACTTGGGAATGTGGTGAAAACCCATGTGAACTGCTCACTACAGATTACTCGTTAAGCACAAGTCAGCCTGTGCTTACCTAGCTGACTGGAAACTCCTTCCATGTCAGGGATTATAAATTAGAAAAGCAGCTTTGATGTGTAGGAAGGTGCTGTGGGGTTGGGAGAGAAACAGATAACCAGCCAGAACTAGAAGCACAATCTATGATGTGGTGAAATGGTCGTACAGATTAGGAAGTAAATTGTGCTTACACTATTGACTGACTTCTGCGCCCCTGTCCCCACCCCTCTTCTAAGCATACTGCTTCTCTCCAGGCCCAAGTCTCTCTGCCCTGTATGCTTTCAGACCTAACTGTTCATGGCTTTTTACTAATCCTGGGAGTTTGGGAGAAAGATGAGGCTTTCTGCTCCTATAAAGATTTACAGGCTCGTAAACCCTATACAGCGTTGCTATGAGTGGGAACCTTTCTCTTCGTGACCTGGGAATGTGATCTGTGTCAATACACATGACACACATATTGACTTGCTTCAGGGCAGATGAGTAATTTCCATTAAGTGAAAGCTCTACCTGCTAGCTGCTTTGTTCGGACAATACGTATCAGCAGACCCAATCACAGATGAGGAAACTTGAGCCTGTCAAGTTCTCTTGGCCAGAAAAGGGTAGACCCTGAATTCAGACCCAGGTCTTTTGGATTCCCCCCTGTCCTCTATTAACTTCGCCTTTTTTTTCTGTCCAACTATAAAATCCCACAGTGGGTGTTCTATGTTCTATTTCCATGCCTTCTATGTTTTTGCTTAATCTGTCCAGACATCTCTGCTTCTCATCACAGCCCCCCCACCTCCTTTGCCTTCTGCGAAGATAGAATCTGACTGCGACATCATCTGTCTACAGCTCCAGGCAGACTGGATATGGGGTGGGGATGGGCCACAGTCTCAGCCTCACGAGTGATTTTTTGGACCTGAAGGAGAACGTTGTCTTCAGATCTGCCAGAACACCTGCCTCATTTGCTGCCATCGTTTTGAGGGCTGGGGAGGACCTGACACACAGTGTGGGAGATGTCAGTTTCCCAGGATGGTGTTCACAGGGTCACCCCCATCTGGCTGGCTGACAGCCCCACTTGCAAATGTACCCAGGTCAATACCACACTGTCATCAATTATGGCACTAGGCTGGGTGACCGGCCATCCATCATGGTTTCCTGAGCTGCTGAAATCACCTCGTCTGGGACCCTGAGCCTGTTCTCCCAGCTTCTGTCCTGAGAGTCCACGCTCAGAATTAAACGGCACCTATTCTATCTTCTCATCTGAAATTTCTTTTATCTGAAATGTTGGCATTTGCCAGGCTGCAGCCGCCTGAGTATTTAATGTCAAAATAATAGGACTTGGAGGTTTAGCAACTCCTTTATTCTCCACCCCCTATTTCTTTCTCTTGTACTACATCCAAGAAGAAAATTTCTTATTATATTTCAAAAAAGTCAGGATACTATGGTTCTATTTCTATAATTTCATTTCTCTCTGTTGATTTCCCTTCTATTAGTATCTAACCATAGAAAGATGTCTGGTATGATCTTTGTCAAATAATAACCATGTTTATTTCTGGATAGTGAGATTTGAGGCAAGTTATACCTTTCTTCTTTGTATATTTATAAATTATTTAAATGATTTATGACAGTTATGTTTCATTTCCACAAAAACAGTCAAAATTCTCCTTAGTGAAAGAGAGAGAAAAAGGAAAACAGACCGAGAGAAAAGTAAAACCACAGAACTGAGAAAATGTCCCTAATGGTTTTCAAGTCCAGGCCTGTATGTTACAGATAAAGAAATTAGACCAGAGAAGGGAATGGATTTATCTCAGGATGCACAGGAAAGAGATTATTACAGCAAGACCAGAACAAAGCCATGGCTCTCAGTCTGGGTTTTCCCCTAAGGTTCATTCATTTCTAGAAAACATAAACCTTTTCTATCTACAGACCACAGATCACCGTTCTTCCAAATGTTTGGCTGTTGTGTAACAGGAGTTGCCATTTTCCAGTTTCTTGTAGCAGTTTTCTTACCTCCTGAGGTGCACACATAAAGCCAGAGCCACCTATGTGAGATTTCTGTTAAGACAGGTTACTGCTTCAAGGTATCAATTTCTGTGTTAGTTTCTACTGACACTGTACCACTGCATGGCACAAAATGACAAAGTACCAGCAGCATGCTACAATAAGCATTTGCCTACTCATGCGCCATATGGGTAAGGTGGGAAAGCACTGATCCTCAGCTGTCCTTGCTCCTCCTGCATCCCTAGTTGGTTGGGGAGGAATGGGTCAGGTCAGGGCAACTGAAGGAGCTACCGTTTTATCCTTTAACATGGACTCCGCTCCACTTGTGAAGTTCTGAACACTCCCACTGGGTTTGTGAGATTCACACATGCATTCAAACGTTCCTTCAGTTTCACTGCAATCTAAAACAAGGGCAGTGTTTTTGTCTAGTTGGATCAACCATAATCCAGCACTAGCCAAGAAAACAGGGATTACCTCCTGATACTTTGTACAATGATGAGGCATAAAAACTGCAGCCTAAATGACTACATATCCCCTCAGGATATCTATCTGTTGATTGAACATCACTATGTGATCTCTCCACAGATCATTTACTTTGTACACATTCAAAGCTTGTTATCAAGTGAATTGGACTCCCTCAAATCAGTGATGAACCCCCTACCCTTGTATCTATGGATAGGAATCCTGTTTGGAAACAGGAGTTGTCTCTTGCTATGTGAATGCACTGTACGCTGGGTCCTAGTCCTAATCACTTGGAAATTATAAAAAGATCAGAATAAACAGAGAGGCACACAGACAGGGGCAGGGTGATGGTGGAGACCAATACCACGTGAGGAGGATTGTCTACAATCCAAGGCATCAAAGAACACCCATGGCTGTGACAGAATCAACATGGCTAACACTCTGATTTAGACTTCTAGTTTCTAAAACTGTGAACGACATTTCTGATCTTTAAAGTCACCGTCTTGTGCTATTTCTGGATCGGCAGCACCAGGTAAGGGGGAACTAGGGAATTAGGTAGCAAAGCTCGGCTCACCTTCCCTCCTACCCCTTCATGGGGTACCGTCTTCACTGAACAGACGGATGAATGAGGGCTCCTCCGGCTCCCAGGGGCCTCTCGTGCTGTTGTGCTGTTTACAAGGAGACTTCACGTCACCAAGCTGCTGTACTGTAACAGTGGCAGAGAGTAAAGGTGCAGGCAGTGGGGAGATGAAAAGAATGTGGGCTGAGCAATCATCTGGTGCTGGTTCAGGCTCGAACTCGAGTCAGCACCAAGACAAAGAAAAGGAAGAGGAGCAAATGGAAGGGGATGAAAATGTTCCACCACCTGTCTGTCTGTCATTGTGTGCTGCTGGCATGCTACTGGTATTTCACAGGGTCACCCATGGTGGGCAGATTTCAGCAGCGTTTACAGACTAAGAGACTAGGAAGAAAGACCTGATGATATCCTTCCCAACACGAGACAACAGAAACCCAACGGCTCACTACAGAACCCTGTCTGATACAGTGCTGGAAGCTGAGCTCCCCACGTTGGAAGGCATTCAAAATACACAGTGGCTGCGACAAAGAACGCGACCATAGCAACCACCATGGGCATGGCACAGGACTGAAGACACGAAATCTTTGCTGTAACTATTCCACTAGACTGGCAGTTGTTGTTGTTGTCAGGTACCATCGAGTCGATACTGACTCATTGTGAGCTTATGCACAGCACAATGAAACACTACCCAATTCTGGGCCAACCTCACTATTGCTGCCACGCTTGAGTCCACTGATGCTGTCACTTGGCAAAGTGTCAAAGTGGCAGACTTGCAGTAAATCTATGGATTATGAATCATTTTAACAAGTAGGAAATGGAGGCTCAGAGAGATGAAATAACTTACTCTAAGCTACACGGCAACTTCTAAACAGCAAGGCAATGATTAGAACCCTCTTCTAGCTGACCTCAATGCTGTGCTCTTCATACCATCCTTCCTTATACCCAAGGGGACTTGGTAGCACAGTAATTTAGCACTTGACTACTAACTGAAAGTTTGGTGGTTTGAACATGTGACCAGTCTGCTTCCATAAAGATGGCAGCCCTGGACACCTGATAAGACAGTCCTACTCTGTCCTATAAAGTCGCCATGAGTTGGAATCTACTCAATGGCAGTGGGTTTGTTTTGCCCTTATACCAACTGTGTGACTTTGAGCAAGCTGCTTAACCTCTCTGGTCCTTTCTTTCCTCTCTGCAATGAAGATGATTACAGTACCTATCTCCACTGTGTCTCCTGAAGGTCCAGGGATAATGCACATTAAGGCAGCAGACAAGTGCCAGTAACTATTGCACTCAATACCCACAGACATGCTTGGTAAAGCAGGACACTGAATAAGAGCAAGACCTTCAATGAGATAGATTGATGCAGTGGCTCCAACAACAGGCTCAAACACAATGACCCTGCGAGGATGGTGCAGGACTGGGCAGTGCTTCTCTCAGCTGTCCTTGGGGTCACTATGAGTCAGAACCAACTCCATGGCACCTAACAATGACCCCATCACAGACAGGTAGGACAGGAGGGATAAATTCTTTGGTTGGACTGTTTAAGACAGAGGAGGCTATTTATTATTCCTGAAGGAGTTACACAGCTGGAGAAGCAGCAACACAGTTCCTGAAAGAAAAAGCCGGGCGGGAGGTGCTGCTGGAGGAGAGAACCAAAAGGCAACGCTCTCCCTTCCAAGCCAGCCTATTTTTATTTTTACTGAAACACAATTTCAGATTCGATTGCTTCTTCTTCTGCGGAGGTATGAGCATTTATAGCCCAGCTGTTCAGATCGCGAGCAGAGTAGTTAAACACAGCTCTGCACCCGGGCCCTCCGCCAGTGCCCAATGGAAGACTCAGCAGAATCGTGCTCCTGGGAGCTCAGGCTCCCCCGAGACTGTGTCTCCATTTCACCACACACCCACCCTGTCTCTGTCCTCCTGCTGGATTCTTGACAAGGGATGTGACCACATTGTTCAACTCAATCTACTGTCAGCTTTTATAGTGGTCAACTGAGTGGCAGTCAAAACATGCACTTTGTAGCTCCGCTGGTGGTAAGAAGGAGTGAGTTGCTATAAGAACCCAAGAGATCTGTATTAGAAGGAAGACAACCCGAATTCTCCTCTGAAGCACTGAGGATGGAGGGAGTTCAGCTGGCTGACTTTGGACATATCACCAGGAATGACCAGTTGTTAGAGAAGGGCATCATGTTTGGTAAAGTAGAGGGTCAGTGAGAATGAGAGGAACCCTTCCTGAGAGGGAAGGACACAGTAGTTACCACCAGAACTCAAGGATACCAAGTTCATGATGACATCGCAGGACAGGATAACGTTCATTCTGTTGTATACATGATCACCACAAGTCAGAGCCAACTCAACCAGCAACAACAACGATGATCACAACAACAACAACAACATCCCCAAACCACAAATTCAGACCAAAAGCCAAGAAGCCAGTTCTGATTCATAATAAAACCAGTACTGGGTTTCCAAGGCTGCAAATCTTATGGGAGTATACAGTCTCATCTTTCACTAGAGGGGCCACTGGTGTGTTTCAACCACAGGAGCTTGTGCATATCCTACAGACCACCAGGGCGTCTAATAACAATAACAATAGGCAGGAGATTCTGGTTGGCTCTGAATGATGCTGATTCTGTCCCTGCTTCACCCCCACCCCACTTGACTCAGTTGCTCTGTTTGATGAGAGTCTGACTGAGTTACCCCCATGATGAAACTGGTCACAATCACAATGTCTCAGAGAAAACATCATTTCAGCTTATAAGAAGAAACAAGAAAGAGTGCCTCAAACAAGTGCTTAAAACACAGAGTGAGATATGGCATCCAAACGATCAGTTAAGGTATTTAAAAGAATGCTAATAAGGCAACCTCAAAGGCTTGAAAGAAAGATGGAGAAAACTATGTACAGATGAAATCAAGGAAAACATGAACAAAACTTCAGAAGAATTCAGGGAAGAAACAGACAAAATGAATGAAAAAGCAGGAACCACACAAAAACAGCGATCGCAAAGCCAGATTAACATTAAGACTTCAGAAATATGTAATACATAGAATTGATGCAAGGGAACTGATAAAAGGGAAGGCCAAATTACTGAGCTTCAGGACAAATCTCTCAAAATTAATCTGCTAGAAGAACAATCAGAAGAAAAAAAAAGACAAACAATCTGAAGCAAGTCTAAGATTTATGTGGAACACTATCAAGAGGAGTAACTTATATATAATCAGAATTCCAGAACAAGAACTGCCCCCCCCAAAAAAACCATGAAGAATATTGCTCAAGAGTTGTTAGAAGAAAACCTCCCTCACATCATGAAAGATGTTGAAAGAGTTCCAAATAGGATAGACCCCAAAAGAAAAACACCAAGACATATTACATCAAACTTTTCAAAACCAAAGATAAGAAGAGAAAATCCTGAGGTAAGCTCAGGAAAAACATAAAGTTACTTACAAAGGAGAACTAATCAAAGTAAGCTCTGATTTCTCAACAGAAAACAAGCATGCAAGAATACAATGGAATGGTATGTATAAAACTCTGAAAGAAAGAAAAAAGCCAATTAAGAATCCTACATCCAGCAAAATTGTCCATCAAATATGACGGTAAAATGATGTCATTTTTAGATAAGCAGAAATTGAAAGAATTTGTAAAACCCAGATTAATCTTACAAAAAATACTAAAGGGCACTCTTTGGACAGAGAAACAACAGCAGCAGACAACAACCTGAACTTAGCAAACATTACAGTCTCAACTAGAATGAGCCCAGATATGGAAATATTAATATGAAAAAACAGACCTACAAGAGTGAAAACAGAGAACCAGAGATACAGTTGCAACAACAAAAAAGATACAACAAAGTTAAAAGAGGGAATAACATAGTGGCAGAACTTCAAAATGAAGAAGAAATCAAATAGATTTCAAGAAAAAATAAAATACACCCAACTGACCCTAGGGCCATCAAGAGATTAGAGCACGAGCAAAATGTGGGACCCTATCCAGAGAACCAGCGACACCAGAGATGGAGGCAGAGATGAGGGCATGGAGAATCAGAGCAGCTAAGGACTCAAGATTCATGGAATGAGAAAGGCTGTGTGCTGGCAGCCAGGAGGCAGGCTTGCAGAATGTGCCCCTTGGTTGGTTGTTTAAATGATTATATATTCCTGAGTGTTTTTTTGTGTTAAAAAACAACAACAATAAAAATAAAAACAAACAGAGGCTACAGAAGCAAACACTGTTGAATGATGATGCATGGAGGGGATTTGTAATCATTGCAGTGAAATGAAATACAATAGGATGAGTGTAAAACCGATATTCTCCCATGTAAACTATCACTCAATGCACAAAAAGTTAAAAACCAAAAAAAACCCCTGATGTAACCCTAAAAAAAGGCCAAATCTTACTTTTAGCCCCTGTTGTTGTTGCTAAGTGTCATCAAGTCGGTTCCAATTCATAGCAACCCTATATAGGGTTTCTGAGGAGTGGATGGTGAACTTGAACTATCAACCTTGCAGCTTAAACCAACCTTGTAACCAGCACATTAACCTGCAGCTCCACACAAGACCAAGCCTAAAAAAGAAAATAGGAGCTAACATATTTAGAGTCCTCTGTATGTGTCAGGCAGTAAGGATTGTGATGTGTCAACTTGTTTAACACTCACAGCAATTCTTTGAGGAAGGGTGTTTATTATCCCCCATTTTCCAGAGGAAAAAACTGAGGCTAACTTGCTCAAGATCACATAGCTAGTAAGTGGTAAAACCAAGAAGTTGGCCTTCAAGATTGTTCTTCACCAGTACACTTTAGCATCCCTGAGATGACTGTTTTGTTGCTGTGAGGTCATCAGCTCTGACTCAGTGTCCCCATGCACAACTGAAACCCTGCCTGTTCCTGTGTCGTCCTCACAACCGTTGCTCTGTGTGAACCCACTGCTGCTGCCACTGTTTCAATCCATCTCGTTGAGGGTCTTCCTCTTTTTAGATTGACCCTCTACTTTACCAAGCATGATGCCCTTCTCTAGGAACTGGTCCCTCCTGATACCATACATATCCAAAGGACATGAGATGATTATAATACTGAAAATCAGTTCCTGTCAAATCAATTCTAAAGCCGTGGTAAAGGAACCCATGTATGTCTGAGTAGAACTGTGCTCCACAGGGTTTTTGGTGACTGTTTTATTTTGTTTTTTAAAGTAAGTCACCCGGACTTTTCTTCCAAGGGGCTTTTAGATAGACTCGAATTTTCACATTTTGGGTTAATAACTAAGCATTTAACACTGTTTGCACCACCTCCATCCTAGTCCCACTGCCACGGAGTTGATTCTGACTCTCAGTCACCTTATACAAAGAAGAACTGCTTCTTGGGATTTCTGAGACTATAAATCTGAATGGAAGCAGATAGCCTCATCTTTGACTTTGCAATTAGCAGGCCAATGTATACCCCACGACACCCCGCACTCCTTCAGCATACACAGGGCCTCCAATTACTATACAGTGTAGACTTGACTGTGGGGTGGGGGCCGGCATTCTGAAGACTGTTAATGGACAAGGGGCTCCAAGTAGAGTTGGTCGCAGGTACAAAGGAGAAAATTCTGCACATCAAGGAACAGCAAACAGCTCACTGTATGTTGAGGGAAAACAAGGAATGAAGGAGCTGAGAGGCTGTACAGTGAGAAGGCGATACCCTTGGGAAAGTGGGTTCTAGCTGATCTTGAAAGGGCCTTGAATGTCCCACTAGAACCTAAGCTCTGATCTGGGAAAATGCAGGCTCACTGCCACTTAGGTGGGGAGGGTGCCACAACTGTCAGAGTTGCCTCAAAGGCAACTGGTTTTGTTTTTTATTACCAGAAGCAAGAAAAATGGTTGTTGAGCAGGCAGAGGTGGAAAAAAAAATAGTCTACAACTTTTGTAATATAGGTGTTAAAGCCACATTCATTTTTCAAACTCTTTAATCCATGAGCTGAGTTCTCCAGAGAACAGTCCTCCAAGGATGAGAAAGGAAGGTACATGTCAGTCTTCCTCTACTGTAACCCCTGGTTTTTGACCCCATCTCCTTGTCACACTATCCCACCTGAAGTGGTTGGGGTCAGCTAAAACACAACATTTTGTTTCTGGGAGCCCCAGTCCTCTGTTTCTAACTTCTCTTGACTTTACACTCCCATTAGCATTCATGAACTCAAACTGTCAGAGACTCTGGGAAATTAGAGGCAATAAACAAATGCTAATTAGCACTCTGGCTGCCCCAGGAGGCTGCCACAGGCACAAACCCAAGTCCAGTGTTTGTATTTCCAGGATTTCCTGAATCCCACAGCTAAGAACTTTTGATGAAGCTTCTCAGGAGAGAAAGAGCATGGGTTAAAGGCATAAAGCACTTTCTATCCGACAGACTTCAGTCCAAATCCCAGCTCGGCCACTTCCGACTGCTAAATTCGCAGACAAGTTCCTTAACCTCACCTAGTCTCAGTTTTTGCATCCATAAGATGGAAATCACAATAATATCGACTTAGCATGTTTTCATGGTGTGAATTAAATAATGAGTCAATGTACATATTGTTGTTGTTGTTGTCATTAAGTGTCGTCCAGTCGGTACTAACTCAGAGTGACTTTGTATAGGGTTTCCAAACCTTAAATCTTAGCAGGAGCAAAAAGCCTCATCTTTTTCCCACTGAGCGGCCAGCAGGTTCAAACCTTGAAGTTCACAGTCCAGTGCTTATAGGATGGAGCCAGCACGCTCACAGTGCATACATCACTGGGCGCAGATAAAGTTCTGAATTCGTTAGTTTTTTTGTGAGTCCGTGTAATACATGCTGTTGCTATTGGGTGCTGCTGAGTCGACCATGACTCACAGAGACCCTACAGGGCCGAGGAGGATTCCTCACACGGTTCCCTAGGCTGAAACTTTGATGGCAGCAGATGGCCAGGTCTTTTCTTCCTTGGAGTAGCAGGTAGGTTCGAATCGCTGACCTTGGGGTTAGCGGTCAAGTGCTTAGCCACTGTGCAATACATGTTGTAGTTGCTAAGTACTGTCTAATTGGTTCTGACTCCTAGTGACCCTGTATAGGGTTTCCAAAGAACAGCTGGTGGATTTGAACTGCCAACCTTGGGATGACCAATCAAGCACTTATCCAACAGCGCCACACCAGGTACTCCATGAAATACAAAAGGGAGAAAACAGAAGGAGGTCAGACAAGAGACCTGGGACACGAATTCCTCTCTTCTCTCTCCGGCCCCATCACCACACCTGGCTCACGACATCCACACACCATGTGCAATCCTAAAGCTGGGTGGGTCTTATACCTCGTTCCTTCTGTGTGGGAGTACACACAGAGGCCAAGCCATGAGGCAGTAAGAACAGATGCTTCCAGAAGCAGCCAAGGACCGCCAAAGATGGTCAGCAGACAGCAGAAACGCAGCAGAAACCTCAAAGATGGACAAACCCTGGCTTGGACTTTTAATTCCCAAAACAGTAAGAAAAGGAATTTCTGTTTCTGAAAGCCACCCACTTTGTGGTATTTTGTGGCAGCACCTCTTATGGATTAAGACCCCTTCCACGTGCTGGAAAGGGGGGAATCTATACACTGATGCTCATGAGGCCGTCAATGAACACATACCTTGTCTGACATTAAGGCAGAATACAAGAAGGTTTTTAAAAGTTCTTAGAAAAATATCCATTAACTTTTTATCCCATTTCCCATGAACTTTTTGAAGTTGTAGTTGTTTGTGTAATCCAGTTGATTCCCATTCATAGCAAACCTGTAGGGTCAAGCAGAACTGGCCCATAGTCTTCTGAGCAGATCTCCAGGCCTTTCTCCCAAGGAGTGACTGGGTAGGTTTGAACTGCAGACCTTGCTCTGAGCAGCTGAGCACCTAACTGCCGTGCCACCAGAGCTCCCATAACAGAACAAATGTGCCCTTCACATCGACTTGGACGGAGATTGTTGTTGTGCGCTGTTGGTTTAATTCCAACTCAGGACAGCCCTGATGGAGCGGCTCAGCGCTCTACTGCTAACAGCAAGGGAGAAAGATGTGCTGTACTCTTCATACAGCTCACAGCCTAGGAAACCAGTTGGGGTGGCGGTCCTCTGTCCTACAGCCTCGCTATGAGTATGAGCTGGACTAAGCTTTGCCATTGTTGTTACTGCTGCTGTACTCGGTTAAGTTGGTTCTGACTCACAATGACCCTGTATAAAGTTTCCTAGATGGCTGCCGACCTTGCCGTTAGCAGTTCGGTGCTTATTCTATAGACAGAGCCACACCAGGGTTCAGACTACATTCTTAGTCCTGTTCATATCCACAGGGCACCAAGCACATGTCGCTGTTGTGACCCGCCGAGGACTCGTGACCCGCCGAGGACTCACGACGACGTTATGTGCAGGTCAGTTTGGGGCCATCGCCATGGTCTCTGAGAAGTGGGAGCCCATGGAGGTGGCTGATGCCAGTTTATGATTCACATAAAAAGGTTAGAAAGCTGAACTTTAAACAGAACAGTTCCAACTCAAAAGATGAAGACATGGTCCTCGTTATAATGTAATTTGAAGACAGTGGAATCCCCATCTACTCTCGAAGATTCACCCTTTTAGCCTGCCACTAAGGAGTCCTGGTACACAGTGGTCAGGACCCAGCTGCTAACTACAAAGCCAGCGGTTCAAACCCAACAGTGGATCTGGGGAGAAAAGAGCAAGCTGTCTGCTCCTGTAAGTATCACAGCCTTGGAGACCCCAGGGGGCAGTTCTACCCTACCTACAGTGTTGCTCTGAGTTGGTATTGACTTGGTGGCAGTGGATTTGATTTTTAGGTTTGGTAGCCTGGCCCCGAAGTCTTGTATTTCCATTATAGTCTTTAGAGGTTCATTTGTAACAGCACTGGGCTGTCCTGGTAGGATAAGAAACCTGCTAATATCCATCGATTCATTTCATCTGTCACTATTGCTGCTGTTGATTTGAACCAGCATGGCTGAGAGAGTTCAGTGTCAGATCTTATGCTTGAAAACAGATCACAGGATCTAATGGACTTGGTACGTGGGCCCAATCTTGGAAATCTTATCACTCGCCACTCTGATCCTAGCGGGGAGATGGTCTGCAGAATGGCACAAAAGAGTGCTAAGTTTTAAGAACGAAATGAGAATAATATCAACAGCTCACAATTACACAGTGCTTTCTGGGTACACACAGATTTTTCTGAACAACACAGATGTGTACCATTCCATCCTCCTAGAAGCCATATGGATGTTGTTAGCGTCAGCTGCTGTCAAGGCGATTCTATGTTGTGGTGACACTGTGTGTGCAGAGTAGAACTGCTTCATAGCGTTCTGAAGACCTTTGGATGGAGAGCAACAGGCCTGTCTTTTGAGGTACCTCAGGGTGGCTTAGATGCATCAACCTTTTGGCTAGTTGTCAAGACATCCCAGAACTCCTCACAGGATTGAAACTAGAGTCTCCTTTTAGGACAACAACAACAAAAGAGACCCCAAATGTATTCCTCAGAGTTCTTAGTGACTTCGTTTTTGGAAGGTCACTGAGTTGTTTTTGCTGAGTTTGCAGCCAAGCCAGGCAAATTGAAAAGCTGTCCCAGGTGAACGTGAACCTCAAACTTACCTTTCAGTTTACAATCAAGCTTGCTAACCCTATGCATCACCCAGGGTAGGCAAACTGAAAAGCTGTCCCAGAATGGGGCTTTTTTAGGAGCTGTCAGGAGGCTATCTAGGCTCAAATGACAGGACAGAAACAGTAACAGCAAAACATTGTTCCAGAATCCTGCCTCTATACACACAAACAGAGTGACCTCAAAAAGGCACTGCATGATAAGCACTGGACTGCTAACTGCAAGACCAGTGGTTCAAATCCACCAGCCCCTCCTGGGGAGAAGAGGAGTCTTTTCTGCTTCCATGAAGACTTACATGGAAACTCTAGATAGGGTCCCTAAGAGTTGGGACCACTTGTCTCGCAGGCTGTCCTACTGTGGTGGTTGGCAGCAGGGTCACCCACGGTAGACAGCTTCCAGCTGAGCGTGCAGAGACAGACAGACTAGGAAGAAGGCAAGACAGACTACTTCTGAATATTTAGTCACTGACAATTTATGAACAGCAGTGGAAGGAACACTGTCAGCACCAGAATATTCAATCCAGGAAATGTGGAAGACAGCTCCTTGGCCAATTGACTGGAAGAGATCTATATCTGTGCCCATTCCAAAGAGACATGACTCAACAGACAGCAGCTATAGGCTCAAGCATGGCAGCGACTGTGAGGTTGGCACAGGACTGAGCAGGGCTTCATTCTGTTGTGCTAAAGGTCACTATGCACGTAACAACGATGACGACGACAACCACGTAACCATGGGAAGCTTGCTTAACGTCTCTGTGCCTACATTCATATTATAGATAAGATGGGGTTATGTCTACTCTTCCCGAAGGGCCCAACGCGTGACCACATTCTCCACCTCTGTCTGCTTCCTCTTCTCGAAGTGGATGAAGCAGCAGAAGGAGGGAGACACTGAACAATCTCTCTGTTATACACACAGACTTTTCTGGAGGAATTTAAATTCTTAAAAATGTATTTTTAGACAATATTCATATATGTGTGTGTGTGTGTGTGTGTATTCTGAGTCAATTGGCAATAGGAGATGGGACGTTTGGTCAAATACAAGCTATTAAACTCTATTCAAAATCCACACGCACATTACACGGAGAAAGAAAAGTGCAATGTTTGGATGTTGATATGTGAGCAGGGCGGGGCTTCAGGCACTTGGGGCACTGGAATTCCAAATTTGCCAGCCTCAGAAAGTTTGCAAGAAAACTCATCATTCTTCTTGCTCAAGAGTGTTTGGGCACTTGGCTGCAAGAAGCAGTGGAAATAATTCTTTGGAAATGAAGAGAATCAGCAAAACATGAGTGAGAAAAAAACCCGACAAAAGAAAGCAAGCAAATGGAACAAGAGAAAGCCGGTCGGGGGTGGGCCAATTTCCTCTGCCTCATGCAGTTTTGGTGGCTTGAAGTAAATGAGTTTCTAATGATGTTTTTTAAGGCAGTTCTTATTTAGCAGAGCGGAGGCAAGTGCTACTTCTCGGGTCGTGGCCTGGGGAGGCAGATGGAAGCAAAAGGGAGAAGGGCTGAACTTGAGGTTACTAGTGTTTCTGCTGTCCCACACCACCAACCCCCTCCCTGGGAAGTCCAATACTCCTTCTTCCTTCTTTCCCTGGTGGAATATTCAACTCCCCAGCGACTCCAACCTTCAAGGATTATAGTTGTGTATGGGAGAGAGAGCAAACAGACGGTAATGATGCTGTGCTGTTAAGAGCTTTGTGGGGTGTCGATGGTGTCCCAGGCATGGTGCTTTCTTGGATGGGCCCAGAGAAACAGCATCCTAATGTTTGAGGAAGGAGGGAAGAGAAGGCTTTCCGGAGGAGATGCTTGAACTGGGTCTTGGATATGCATTAAGTACCCAGGGAAGTGTTGCAGACCATGAAGGCCTGGTCAGAGGTTCGAGGCCCTATAGGCCCGAGTGTAACATATCTAGCCACCTGGCAGTTAATAACAAATTATTTTTCATCTTAGTGTCCAGTTACGTTTTATTAAGTGCAGACATGGAGCCCTTGATATACACAGATAAATGTAATATTTTCCTAAAAGCCAAGACTGTAAAATTCCAAACAGGCAAAGTTTTTCCCTCAGAGAATTCATTCAAGGTAAATTGGGTGGCTCCCTGGTCTGTTCCAAGGACAATAGGAATGTCCTCCCTAAAGTGTTTCCAGGTGCTGCCTAGTCACCCAGGTGCCTCTTTTCCTGAAGAACCTGGCCTGGGCAGCTGACACAATAGGAATCCTCTGGATCCTCCCTTTCCTTCACCCATTTGAGGCTAGGTGCTAAAAGGTATGTTAATTAAGCTTGAGAAACCAAGTTGGCGATTGTGAGATTCGAACCTGCAAAGTATGATGTAAAGTTGCCTGAATGTCTGGAAAAGTAAGATTGACCGTTGTCCTTAGTCCCTCCTAGCTTTGTGTAAAGTACCTTCCCTAAATAAAAGGAAGGCGCAGAACGAATCCAGGTGCATTACGACTGGCAAGGCATGCGTTAAAGCATGCAGGGGGCACAGTCCAGCCTTGCAACCATACTGCCTGTTTAGCTAAGATGTTTACTATGCAGGATATTACGGCCTTCATGGCTGAGATGTTTGCAACGCAGGATCTGCCTGATGCCAGTCCAGCATTCACTCTGGTTTCGGAGTGTCTCTTTGTCTCTCTCTTTGTGTCTCTGCGTCTCTTTTGCTATCTCTATTGCCGCTGGATCTCCCCTCCTCGTGAACCAAACACTCGTGAACAACACAACTATGTCGAGGTCAGACCCCGACAGGGAAGCACCCAGTTTGTCGTGCTGTGGTGGCTTGCATGCTGCTGCGATACTGAAAGCTATGCCACCAGTATTTTAAACACCTGCAGACTCACCCACGATGGACAGGTTTTAGGAGAATTTGAAGACTGAGACAGTCTAGGATAAAGGCCTGGCCATCTACTGCTGATCATCAGCCAGTGAAATCCCTACGGATCATCATAGCCTATTGTTCAATCCACTTTTGAAAAGTCAGTCACTGAACAACAACCCCACGGAGTACTGTTTTACTCTGACATATGTATTTGTCATGATTCACAATCAATTCAGAGGAAGGACAAATGGTTTGGTTTTGTGTTTTTCTCTCCCTCTAGGACCTACGAGAGGAGAGAGACTCACTGGTCGTAGCATGCAGTTTACAGGTTTGGGATGCTTTGTCAGAGTTTGGGCTTCTATCTGCTCCATAACACCTGAATATTGCAGAAGTAAGCCTTGGGGTCAAATGGAATTCCCATTTGGAAGCAGAGACACTGAGTGGTGTATGACTGTAGAAGGTTTGCACTTCAAGCAGCTGGTAGATTCAAACTGTTATCCTTGCAAGTAGCAGCCCCACTCAACCCAGGACGCTACCAGTACTCCTTGAGAGAGTTAATGGTGGTGTTGTGTGCTGTGGAGTCGGTTCCGACTCATAGTGACCATGTACAGGGTTTCTGAGGCTGTAAATCTTCTGTGAATTGAGTGAAATTTCACAGGGCAGATCACCAGTTTTACATTCAATAAATCATATTTTGTTTCACTGCAATGATTACAATCTCATGCACCATCAGTTACAGGAGCAGAAAGCCTCATCTTTCTCACACAGAGAGCGACTAGTAGATTTGAGCTACTGACCTTGCAGTTTGCAGCCCAATTCAAAATCAACTAGGCTACCAACATGTCTTTGATAGAGAAGATTCTCAATTCATTCATCAACTCAGCCTCCCTCTCATGTTGGGCAAGCTATGGTCTGCTACTAAATACAACAGCAAGAGCAATCCAGGGCTTTCAACCAGTTCATGCTGGTTCCACTCCTTACTGAGAATTTGCATTTTCACTTCAGATATACTGAATCAGAATCTATGTTTTAACATGATCCCTATGTGATCTTGTAAAATGTAGATTCTGATTCTGTGTGAACGCTACCGCCTCAAATTAGTCTGGGTCAGAGAGACTCTATAGGACAGGGTGGAACTGCCCCATAGGATTGCCAAGGCTGGAAATCTTCAGAGAGAGGATCCCTGGTAGCAAAGTGGGTTATGAGTTGGGCTGCTAACCACACAGACAGCAGTAGAAATCTACCAGGCACTCCATAGGAGAAAGATGAGGTCTTCTGCTCCCAGAAGCATTTACAGCCTTGGAAACCCTATACCGGGTGTCTATGACTCCTTGGTACACCACCACCGCCACCACCAATCTTTACTGAAGCAGACTGTCCTCATTCCTCTCCTGTGGAGAAGCTGCTGATGGGTTCAATCTGCCGATCTTTTGGTTAGAAGCCAAGTGCCTAACTGATGTGCCACCAGAACTCCATCAATTCAGTGTACCTGGGGTGGAAATGCAAATTCACATGGAGATGGGGGCAAACAAGAATGAACTGGCTCAAAGCCCTGGAGCAGTTTGCTCTTTTATTGAAAAAGAGCCTTGATCTCAATGGCACTTCCCCCACAAGGCCAGAATTTCTGCAGTAATAATAAAGGAGCCCTGGTGGCAGTTAGGATAAGTATTGGACTGCTAACCACAAGGTTGGCAGTTCAAACCCACCAGCTTCTCCTTGGGATAAAGATGAGACTTTCTGTTCCCATAAAGATTTACAGCCTCAGAAACCATACATAGGTCATAGGAATCAGAATCAACTCAGTAGCAGGTAGGTTTGGTTTATTGGTTTGTGGTAGGAATAAGGAGCCCTGGTAGTGCCATGGGTTAAACACTGGAGCTTCTAATTGCAAGGTCGGCAGTTCAAACCCACCAACTGCTCCATGGAGAAAGATGAGACTGTCTGCTCCCATAGAGATTTACAGTGGCAAACCCACCAACTGCTCCATGGAGAAAGAT
>NW_006408620.1:7603300-7634872 GCF_000296735.1 Chrysochloris asiatica | reverse complement strand
CCACCAACTGCTCCATGGAGAAAGATGAGACTGTCTGCTCCCATAGAGATTTACAGTTTTGAAAACCGTAAGGAACAGTTCTGCTCTGTCCTATAAGGTCCCGATGAATCAGAACTGACTTGATGGCAGTGGTGGACCTTAAGAATGTTGAGCCCTACCAAGGTCTGCTACTGCAAGACTTCCTTGAAACTGTGAATGTGAGCACAGGGATTCTCTGTACGTACTCTCAGAGTACCCTGGTCAGGTCTGATGTTCCTCGTAAGGAAGCTGCACTGCAGGCTTTCCCTGGGTGGCTGGGACACCTCAGTATGAAGCCGAGGAAGCTGCCTCAGGTCTCAGCTGCAGAGCAAAGAGTGAGGAAAACAAGCTCAGGACCATGGTCAGCGCCGCAGCACTGTGTGGATGGATGCCCGCTACAGAGCTGGGCCACCCTTTCTATACCAACATCCTACTTTTCACAACAATCAATAAGGCAGGAATTCACAGCCCCATTTTACAGATGACAAAACTGATGCTCAAAGAATAGAAGTGGTAAACCAGACCTGGGAAGCAAACCCAGGCACTGAGCACAGGATGGAATTAAAAAACAACCTGTGCATGTATCTGGCTCATTGCGTTGGAGACCTGCTGATTCAACAGTTGAGTGTTCAACTTCTGAGAGTATGATGTTTCGAATCCACTTAGCAGCTCCTCAGGAGACAGACCTGGTGATCGGCTCCCATAAAGATTACAACCAAAAGCAGTTCTACTCTTGTTACATAGGGTCACGATGAGTCAAAATCAGTATTATGGTACCCAGTGGCAACGACAAAAACAGCAACTATGTCTGGTTTTGTTCATCCTTGTATCCTGTAACGAGTATGGAGCTTTTGCCTGACAAGAATTAAATCAGTCACACAAACATCGCACAAGAAGACAGCCATCATAGTACTCCTTTAGACTTTGATTTCATGCTTTTGTTTCCAAATAACTGATGAGTGAGACTTATTCAGGGCCCGACTATTTGCATCCATAAGAACACAGGTTCTGCAGACAGTCAGATTTGGGTTTTAATCCCAAGTCTACCCCTCACTGGCTGTGTTACCTTGGACAGTGAATTCACCTCTTTGACCCTCCATCTGTCACCTGTAAAGGAGGGATACTAACACCCACTATTGCTATATGAGATTAAATGAGTCAAGAGTTGAGAGCAAAAAGCTTTTAGGTGAATTCTTAGTATATTAGTGACTGTTCCATTCAATAATTGTGTTCTTTTTTTTTTTTCTTATGTTCTTCCTAACTTTAATATTAACTCAAGTTTTTTATGAGGAAGCTTCAAAAAGTTCGTGGAAAATGGAAATAAAAGATAAGAATTTTTCCATGAGCTTTCTGAAGCTCCCTCATATTTTCTCTTTTATAGTAGCAGACAGTGAGGCTCAGTGATGTTAAACACCTTGTCTGGTGATGCACAGCTAGAAGGTGGCACAGCTGGGACTAGAACACAGAGCACTTAGACTATAAGACTGACTTTTTCTAGTCTATCACCAGGACTTGAAAAGCTGGAATTTTGAGTCCAAGTTTGGAGTTTTATTGGAGGAACATGAGGAAATCATTGAAATAGGTAGGAAGTATTGTTGTCCAGTACCATCGAGTCAGTTCCAACTCCTAGCAGACCTTGTGGAGGATTTCTAACGAGCGGCTTGGTGGGTTTAACCACTGACCGTGTGATTACCAGTTTAATGCGTATCCTACAGAAGCAGAAGAGGGGAAATATGCCTTTTGAAAATAAGCACTAGTAACTTTGAGTTTGGAGCACACTGATTCTGCTGTGGGTCTGGGTTTACTATCTGCAAAAAAAGCGTACATCACACTAGTGCCCTTATCTGACTGGAAAGGATGCTGGAAACAATGGGAACTACAGAAAAGGGAAGTTGAAAACAAGGACATCTTTCTTGGAATGAACCCCAGGTATGCAACCAGTAAAAACTGAAGCTGAGGGTATAAGTGGCTGATTGACAGGAATTTGTATCCAGAATATAAAAAGATCTCCTACAGTTCAATAAGACACATAACCCAAGTTTTTTTTTAATTGGCAAATGATTTAAAGAAATGTCTCTCTTCAGAGCTGACAGATGATCAGTAAGCACATAAAAGATAATCAACATCATTAGTCATCAGAGAAATACAAATCAAAACCATTTGTTGTTGTTAAGCACTAGTGAGTTTTCTAAGGAACACCTGGTGGGTTTGAACTGCCGGCTTTGTGGTTCACAAGCCAGTGCTGCTCCACAGCATCATACTAGGGTAACTAAATTTAAAAGGCAACAACAGCAAATATGGGTAAGAGCATGGAGAAACTGGAACCCTCAATGGTGGGAATGCAAAATGGTGCAACCACTTTGGAAACAGTTTGGCGGTTTCTCAAAATAGTAACTTGTAGCATTACCATAAGGAGCCATGATGTTGGAATAGTTAAGTACTTGGCTGTTAACATCAAGGCAGGCACTCAGAAGGAAAGATCTGGACAGATCTGTTCCTGTAAGATTTCAGCTTACAAAACCCTAGGGGGATGCTGTACGCTGCTTTATAGGATCCCTAAGAGTGGGAATTTACTTGAGGGCATACAATAGCATTACCATGTTCTTGCTGTTCTAAGTATCATCGAGTCGGTTCTGACTCATAGTGACCCTGTATAGACTTTCCAAGGGGCAACTGATGGGTTTGAACCTTCAACCTCATGGTTAGCAGTCAAGTGCTTATCCTACAGAGCATACCAGGACTCCACTCTTAGCCATACACCCAAGATAACTGGTAACATAAAAACATGTACCCAAAGGTTAATAGTAGCATATTCATGATAATATTCATAAAACAATTGCTATGTGCCACTGAGTCAGTACTGACTCATAGCGACCTTATGCACAGCATAATGAAACACTGCCCGATCCTGGGCCAACCTCACTACAGCGGCCACGCTTGAGTCCATCGATACTGTCACTTGGCCAATCCATCTCGTTGGGGATCTTCCTCTTTTTCTCTGACCCTGCACCTTACCAAACATGGTATCTTTCTCCAGTGACTGGTCCCTCCTGATAGTATGTCCGAAGTATGAGAGATGAAGTTTGGCCATCTTGGCCCCCAAGGAACACTCTGGCTGCACTTCTTCCAAAACAGATCTATTGGTTCTTCTGTCAGCCCATGGCATGAGTCCTCCCCTCAAAATAACTCAGATATCCACTAACAGATAAATGAAACAAACTATAATCTCAACAACAGAATGCAATTCAGCCATTTAAAAGAATAAAATACTGATACATGCTAAACCATGAAGATGCCTAGAAACCCTCAGCTAAGTGAAAAGACCACTTATTCTATGATTTCATTTATATAAATTCTCCAGAAAAGCAAATCTGTAGAGACAAAGGAGTCCCTGGGTGGTACACTCAGCTGCTCACTAAAAGACTGGAGGTTCCAGTGTCTTGTAAGGAGGCCTGGCAAACTACTTCTCCAAAAACTCAATCACCAAAAGCCCTACGGAGCACAGTTCTATTCTGACACCCATGGGGGTGCCCGGAGTTGGAGCTGACTAAACACCGACTGTAATGAACAGAGTCCAGGTTGCCCAGACATGGAGGTAGGAGAAGATGAAGAGTGTGGCAAATGGTCACAAAGGTTTTTTTTTTTTTTGTTTGGGGGGGGGGGGGAGAAGATGGAATGTTCTAGAACTGGACAGTGGTGATGACTATACAAAACTTTGTAAACAAAGTAAAGGCTACTGAACTGTACACTTAGCATGCCTAAGTCTTACGGGATGGAAATTATACTAAGGAGGACTGGGTGGGGCACACCTTAAGCACTTGACTACTAGCCAAAAGGCTGGTGGTTCGAACTCACCCAGAGGTGCCTCCAAAGACAAGCCTGGTGATCTCCTGAAAGCTCACAGCCTTTAAGACATATGGAGCACAGCTCTACTCAGCACACATGGGGTCGCCCTGAGTCGGCAACTAGCAACAACACCACATTATGCTGATACAATTGTTGAAAAATGAGGGGTCTGTGGCACTCAGCTAGCAAAGGATAAACACTGGATCCCAAGTAGTCTGACCCAGGGGCCTATACACTTATCCACTGCTTTGTACAGCCTCACTCCACCTCAAGGGCAAACTCACAATCACCAGATTACAGAACATTTTCCTCCCAGAGCCCAGAAATTCCCCTAGGGAGAGCCAAGAGCGAGGCCACCCCCTCCCCATCTCCCACCCCACTCCCCCAAAATAAAGGCAGCTCTCAGAGTACAGACAGTCCCCAGGACAAGGGAGGGAGGAGGGCTACCTCTGATAACATCTCAAATGTAATTAAGTTCCCAATATGTCCAATGCCTCCTATAGATTTGTATCTTGGTTCCCCTAGTCTGGCCAGCCATTCATCCAGAACAAACTTTGCAGGACTGGGCAGCCAACTAATTAATTGTTGTATCAATAAAGCACAGGTTTGGCCATCTCATGATGAATTGCATTGTTTAAAAGAACTTAACAGTTGCATTAGAGAAAGAAAACAATGGGAAATGATCCAGGAGAATTTCCCAGCCCAAGCGTCAGCATTTCTCAAGGGTGAGAAGACAGGGGCAAGAACGGCACTGTTTCTCAGAGACGGGGCTTCTCACTGGGAGGGCCATACCTGATGACAGGCAAGGTCTGAAAATAAAAACCGCAGGAGGCACAAGTCCCAGAAGTCACTGCATGTACCTGCTGCACAGCTCAGCCATCCTCACAATTGTTTGGTCTGAACCCCTGTTGCAGCCACTGTGTCAGTTCATTTCCTTGGAGGTCTTCCTCTTTTTCCATGGATCCTTCACTCTACCAATCATAATGTTCTTTTCCAGGGGCTGGTCCCTCCCGAAAATAGATATCTAAATAGTATATAGGACGGTTCACACCAGCCTCCTTTCTAATGAGCATTCTGGTCTGGCTGCACATCTTCCAAGGCACGTTTGTTCTTCTGGTAGTCCATGTATGTTCAGTACTCTGCCAGACCTGTGTTCAAATGCCACTTGTTCCCACTTCCAAGCTGTGCATTTGGGCAACTCCTCTAACCTGGACCTCAGTTTCCCTAATTTGCCAAATAGTTATAATAGGGCCAATATCTTTGTGGTGTTGTTAGGTGCCCTCGGGTCATCTCATGTACCCGAGTCATAGCAACCTCATGTACAACAGAAGGAAACATTGCCAGGTCCTGCTCCATCCTCACAATTGTTTTGTTTGAGCCCACTGTTGTAGCCATTGTGCCAATTTCACAGACCCTTTACTCTACACCAAGCATGATGTCCTTTTCCAGGGACTTGTCCCTCCTGATAAGATATCTGAAGTATGTAAGGCGCATTCTTTCTGACTGCACTTCTTTCAAGACAGATTTGTTTGTTTTTTTTCTGGCAGTCCTTCCTACTTCAATATTCTTTGCCAACACCATAATTCAAATGCACGAATTCTTCTACAGTCTTCCTTATTCATTGACCAGCTTTCACGTGCATCTGAAGCAACTGAAATTACCATGGCTTGGATCATGCACACCTCAGTCCTCACAATGGCACCTTTGCTCGTCAATACTTTGAAGAGATCTCTGCAGCAGATTTGCCCAATACAGTAAGTTGTTTGATTTGTTGATTGCTACTTCCAGGAGCATTGATTGTGGATCCAATTACAATGAAATCCTTGAAAACGTCCATCTTTCTCTGTTGACCACGATGCTGTTTACTGGTCCTGTTGTGAGGATGTTTGTTTTCTTTGCATTGAGTTGTAAGCCAAACTGAAGGCTGTGGTCTTTGATTGTCATTAGCAAATCTAAGTCCTCTTTGCTTCCAACAAGCAAGGCTGTGTCATCTGCATATTGCAGGTTGTTAATGAGTCTTCCTCCAATCCCGACTCCATATTCTTCTTTATACATCCCAGCTTCTTGGACGATGTGCTCAGTGTACAGACTGAATAAGGATGGTGACAGGATACAACCCTGAAGAGCGTCTTTCCTGATTCAGATGACTGCCTCTTGGTCTATGTATGAGCTGTGTATAAGTACAACGGTGATGGTGGTATTGGTGTGCTGTGAACTTGCTTCAGACTCATAGTGACCTTGCATAGCATTTCCAAAGCTGTAAATCTTTACAGGAGCAAAAAGCCTCATCTTTCTCCCATGAAGCAACCGGCAGATTTGAAGTACTAACCTTTTGGTTAGCAGCCCGACTCATTACTGATAGGACAGGAATGTAAGGGAGGAGGAGCAGCCCCCACAATCCCCTGGCCCCACCCCTTGGTAACCACCAACAACCACAGGCAGAAGAAGGTAACTAAATAAGGAGACAAACAGAAGAAAAGCCGTGAGCTACGCGAATGTCAGAGATGGGCATGTTAAAGCATGAATACCCCCAGATAGCCATGATAGATGTCTATCTTACTGGCTTTCAGAGGTGGACCCACTCGCCCATCGAGTGTCCTTTCACTTTCTAAGAAACCTGCTTTCTCGCACTCCTTTGGTCTTGCTCGTGTCTTGCATCCCTGACACTTCACTCGAATTTGTGACTCTTTGCTAGAAGTCCAGGAGAATTCCTGTGGCACATTCAGTAACCGTTCGGTTACATTACCACGATACTACCAGAGCTCCTTCATGAGCACAACTGGAGGTGAGAATTTGACCACTGACCCATCAAACCATCAATGTCTCATTTTTTTTTTTTTTTCAAATTAAACCCAGAGAATTCACATTTGAACCCTATTTCTGGCCTTATAGGCTAGCCCTAACAATCTGAGAAATAAGTACCACCATCTCCTTGCTTGAGAGGTTAAATAAATGAAACAAATTCCCCATGAGTGCACAGCTGGTAGTTAGCAGAGGCAGAATTGAAACCCAGTTTTCTCTAGCTCTAAGGTTGCTTCTCCTCACAGTACCATGTGCTGATGCTGATTCCATGTAATCACTTTATCACCTGTAAGCCTGCAGCGTCTGCTTTCCTGTGTCAAAAAGTGGTGATTGATGGCAGTCCTGAACGCTGGAATTGGATCATCAAGTCCCCAATACAATTTTGTTCAATAAAACAATAATAGCCCAAAACAATTCATTGCTCTCTAAGCCTCTGTTTCTTCACAGTGATTTGTGAAGGGGATGGCTGGCTACCTTTTCTGGCTCTCAGCCTCGTCACGTGAAATCATAGCTGCCATAAGAAAACTGGTCCTTCACTCCAATTTTGCAGATAACCACTTTGGAAGTGATGGAGCTGAGTTTCTACATGTCAAATGCATGCAACACATTTGAGAAAACCAATCCATTCTGTACTTGTGAGAATAAAACTTGTAGCTAGCCACTGAGTCTGAGACAGGGAGGGATCCAGTAATTAAGCAAGCTTTCATCCAGGAAGACATCTGCTCAATCGCTGGTCAGAAGAAGTGCGACCTCACCCAAGGATCTTCCCAAGACACTGGGCTGCATCAGTCAGCTGATTCCTTTTCATGTGATATTAAGAAAATCCCTGGGTGATGCACACAGTTAACATGCTTTGCTATTAAATGCAGGGTTGGCAGTTCAAGCCTACCCATAGACACCTTGGAAGAAAGGTCTGGCGGTCTACTTTAACAAAAATCAGCCACTGAAAGCCTCACGGAGCACAGTTCTACTCTGACACCCATGGGGCTGCTGTGAGTCAGAATTAATTCAATGTGACAACTGGTTAAGCAGTATGTTTAATATTGTTGCCAGCTCTAAATATTCTTTAATTATAGATCATATACACACAGATGTTCCTGAAATCCCATATCGTAGAGAGTTACCTTCATACCTGGAGCTAAAAAGAGCAAATTTCAGGAAAAACACAAGAAAGAACTCCCTCACAGGACTTACTACTTGAAGCGCATGGACTCTGGGGCTTACGGGTTTGGCTGCATCTCAGAATTCAGAGGCACCTTGGTAAATATTTGACAATAATCTTGGAGAACTGTGGGAGGCTGAATCCTAATCTGGCCCCATTCTCCCCACCCCTCTGGTACCCATGTTTCTCTTGAACGCAGAGGAACCTGTGGCTTATTCAGAGCTAATAGAAGAGGTGACAGTGTTACGTTATATTACAGTCCATGGGACCTCAAAGTGGTACAGTTAGCACGGACAGAAAGGTCAGCAGGTTGAGTCCATCCAGAGGCACCTTGGAAGAAAAATCTGGTGATGTACTCTCAAACAATCACTCATCGAAAACCCAAATGGGCTCACTTCTACTCTGACACACATGGTGTCACCAGGAGTCTGACTGAACGGCAACGGGGTATATAAAACTCCATCGCCGTCAACGGGAGCTACAGATTTCACTGTTGCCCTTGAAGAGGGAGACAGTCATGCTATGAGGGGTGGGGGCCCCAGGCTAAGGACCTGAGTGAGAGCAGTCTCTAGGGTCTGAGATGGATCCCAAACTTAGAGCCAGCAACAAAAAACCCCCAGGGAACTCAGCCCTACAGGTACACAGAAATTAGTTTCATCAGCCCCCTGTACCAGTTTGGAGTAGATCCTTCCTCTTCTCCTCGAAGAACCCAGCCTGGCCAACACCTGGAGTACAGTCTTCTCAAACCTTGACAGGGGACCCGGCTAGGCCATGCTTAGAATTATGATTCATGGAAACTACGAGATAAAACACTGTTATTGTTTACAGTAGCTAAGTCTGTGGACACTTGGTATTCTAACAATAGAAAACCGTCATCGAGAATATTTCTACATATATGCTGCAAATACATCCATGAATATCGGAGAACATACAGGGTCAACATTCTCAGCCATGACTAAAGCCCTAGAGGGAATGAGCTGTTGGACCTGAGAGTTCAGGGTCACAGTCTTGCAGGACACTAAGGAATAACACAGTCCACAAAGACGACACCTCACATCCTACTTTGGTGAACACCACCTGGAGCCTTAAAACCTTGTGAGCAGCCATCTGTGGAGTAGCTACTGGTCTCTCCCCACCTGGAGCACAGAGAGCAAAGGAAATCACAGATGTTTGGAAACTGTCCAAGGGATGAATGGACCATGTGACCCCCATTTCAAGGACCCTGAGACCAAAAGAATGGGATGCTGACTACTCTGAAATGGATCACACAAGAGGGTCCAGGACAGAATGGGGGAGGAGTTGTGGAACAAAACTCAAAATCAAAAAAGACCAGCCTTACTGACTGGACAGAGACTGGTGGGACCCTCGAGACTGTGGCCTTAGTCCCCACCCTTCAGGTCTGGAGCTAAACTCACACTTATGGTTCAACTAACTGTTGTTGTTGTTAAGGGCAGGTGAGTCAGTTCCGACTCATAGCAATCTAGTATAGGGTTCCCAAGAAGCAGCTGGTGAGTCTGAACTACTGACCTTGTGGATCAGTGCCTTACCTTACAGAGGCACATCACGACTCCTGCTCAGGAAACAGACAGAAGTATAATGTGAACAGTAACACCAGGGAGGGTCACACTACTTAGAATAATCAACCACAGGAGATGAAAGGACGATCTGTCCAGGGATAAAGCTCAGAAGGCAGGCAGGGATAGGGAAGAAGGACAAACGAAAAAGGGATATACGGGGAGGGAGTGGGGTGAGTGTCGTTACCTCATGGGGACTGTGATCAAGGTCACAAAACAAAAGGTGCATGAACTGTGGGTAAAACACCAATTAGTTCCGTAAACGCCCACCCAGGCCACAACAGTAACAAAACAAGAGAAAGACATAAATGAAAAGGGTCATCTCTTCTACTGCCATTGGAACAGAACTACGGCACTGGGTGACTTTAACAATTAGAACTTTGTTCTCTCATAGTTCTGAAGTTACAAATCTAAATCTTGGCCAAGGCTGTTCCTGTCTTGGGGGAAACCTGGCTGTTCCTGGGCTCCTTGGCTGGTAGAGGCCCCTCACATGGTATTTGTCTTCCCCACTTTGTGCCTAAGTCTATGTCTACCGGACTTTTTTGGTAACTCAGAAGTGGTTGGGTTTGGAACACACTGATAGGGTCTCATTCACATAACAAAGAAAAGTGTATTTACAAACAGGAGTACATCCACAGGTACAGGTGTAAAGATTTCAACACACATTTTTGCAGGGAATGCAATTTAACCCATAACAAAACTAATGTAAGTAATGAAGGAGACAATTTACATAAAATGCATATACTTCAGGGTGCCTGGTGTGGTGCTACAGGATAAGCACTGGACTGCTAGCCACAAGGTTGGTGGTTCACATTCACCAGCCACTCCTCAGAAATCCTATGCAGTCGGAACCAACTCAACAACAAGAAACATGGTGCCTAAAACCAAAAACATTCCACTGCTGTTAATTCTAACTCATGACAACTTCATGTGTTACTGAGTTACTGCTTCATAGAGTTTTCATGGCTGTAATCTTTATGGATAGAGTCCTGGTGTGGCACTGTGTTTAATCTGCTAGACTGCAAGGTTGGTGGTTCAAGTTCACCGGCTACTCTTTGGAAACCCTATACAACAAGGTTGTTATGGGTTGGAACTGACTCAATGTCACTTAACATCAATCTTTACGGAAATAGTTTCATAAAGGAAGTAGTAGATCTTTCTTCTAGCGAGCTATCGGGCGAGTTCAAATCAGAGCTTCAGACTAGGTCACTCTAGTTTGATCCTCTGCCAATATCTTGTATTTCCACCCCAGATATGCTGAACCAGAATATACATTTTAATAAGAATCCTAGGAGATTCATATGTACGCATAAGCTACAAGAATTTACATATATAGAGAGAGAGAAAGAGAGAGAGAGAGAAAGAGACAGAGAGAGAGATGGGGGGTTAGTGGTTCTACAGGATAAGCATTTGACTGCGAACCACAAGGTAGATGGTTTGAGCCCACCAGTCACTCCACAGGAGAAATAGAAGACTTTCTGCTCCCAATGAGATTTACAGCCTCAGAAATCCTGCACAGGATCGCTATGAGTTGGAACTGACTTGACTGCACTTAATAATAAATGCCTCTGAGTCGGTTTCAACTCATAAGGACCCTGTGTAGGGCTTCTATGGAGTGGTTGGTGGGTTTTAGCAGTCCAGTACTTCTCCTAACGGGCACATCTGGACTCCACAGGCACTCCAAACAATAAGCATTGGTCTGTGAACCACAAGGTCTGGGGTTTGAGCCCAGTAGCCATTCTGGGTGAGGATTTCTGCTCCCTATACAGGGTCACTATGAGTAGGAATCATCTCAATGGCACGTAACAACAACATTATACATGTATGTGTGTGTAAACCACTGCCATCGAGTTGACTCTGACTCACAGTGACCAGACAGGGGGTTTCCAAGATCATTAATCTTTAAGGAAAGAGACAGCCTAATTTGTCTCCTGTGAAATGGATGGTGGGTTTGAACCATAGAACAGGCAGCTAGCAACCCACTGCCCCCAATGAGATGGATTGGCCAAGTGGCAGCATCCACAGATTCAAGAGTGGCAATAGTAGTGAGGTTGGCCCAGGATCGGGCAGTATTTTGTTCTGCAGTGCATAAGGTCACCATGAGTCGGTAGTGACTCAATGGCACCTAACAACAACAACAACAATCCTAGCTCCTAAGGAGCACTCTGGCTGTATTTCTTTCAGCACAGACCTGTTTGTTCTTCAGGTAGTCCATGGTCCATTTAATATTCTTCTCCAACACCATAACTCAAATCAATCTTTTTTTTTTTTTAGCTACAAAACCACAGAAACCTTTATTAAATAAAAATAACAAAATGTAAAGCTACTGTTTCTCAGCACATCTTCCATCTAAGTCCATACACTTCTTTTTTTATTTATTTATTGTGAATTATGTGATAGTTTACATGGTAGAACATTAGCTTTACATTCATCCTATCATATATCGTTTCATTGCTATGGTTACAATCCCCTCCATGCATCATCAACCAACCAAAGGGTACACCCTACAAGCCTGTGTCTCAGTCGTCAGCACACAGCCCCTCTCCCTCTCTGGGTCTAGAGTTGAATCAATTCTTTTACTGTCTTCCTTATACATTATCCAACTTTCAAATGCATACGAGCCAACTGAAAATACCATGGCTTAAGTCAGGTGCACCTTAGTCTTCAAACTGACATCTTTGCTCTCAAACACTTTAAAGAAGTCTTGTGCAGCAGATTTGCCTAATGCAATACTTGGTTTGATTTTTTGACAACTGCTTCCATGCATGTTGATTGTAGATCCAAGCAAAGTGAAGTCTTTGACAACTTGAATCTTTTCTCCATTTATCATGATGTTATTTATTGGTCCAGTGGTGAGGACTTTTGGTTTCTTCACATGCAAAGACCCATAATGAAGGCTGTGGTCTTTGATCTTCATCAGTATTATAAGTTTTGCTTTCAGCAAGCAAGGTTGTGTTATCTGCGCAACACAAGTTGTCAATGAGTCTTCTTCCTATTCTAATGGTACCTTCTTCTTTATATAGTCCAGTTTCTCGCATTATTTGCTAACATACAGATTGAACAAGTATGGTGAGAAGATACAACCCTGGCGTATATCTTTCCTGATTTTAAAGCACATATATATGTAAGAATTACCTAAGGTTCTAGTTAAAATGTAGATTCTGATCCAGTGTATCTGGTATCTGATATGAAAATGCAAATTCTCAGCAGGGGTCCTACTGAAAAGAATTGGTGTGAAGTCCTAGTTCAAATGCCAGTGTTTAGGTTGTCAGCTGACAGCAAACATCCTGCACTGCCCAAGGATCCAGAGAATGTACCGAAGTGTTCAATACTCATCAGTCTTAATAGTATGCTGAAAGAGTTTGACATTGTAGATTCAAAACAGTATAAAGCTAGATTCCAAGAATCAGAAAATATTTTGCACAGATCAGAACCAATGGTAGAATTTAGCTTTGAGCAGAAAAAAAGTCTCTCATCTCCCGCAGCGATAGCTGGGCTCCTCTGCAGGGCCATGTTTCCCGCAGTTAATTCCAGCCTTGCAGGCATCCACAGCGCCAAACGAGGGCTGAGCTGATGAGCCTTTTATTTGAAATACAATTTAATATGATCCGATCTCAGCAGAAGCGAGTTCAGTGTAATGGGAACTGCTCCCGCGTGCTGCTGTTAGACAGGCACACAGCTTACCCCGTAATGAAGTGAGATCGGATAAGTTGGGGCAGATGCTTCAACCAACCTCAGTTTTAAACACTAAGATTGGGTTCATTCAGGCTTCAGAGGCTAATAGCAAAGAAAATAACATATATTGAGCACCTGCCCGATCCTGCAGGACACTTCTTGCTGTTCGTTCCAACAGTCTACAGGGAAGAACTGATGGTCTCTGATTTCCAGGTGAAGAAGTTAAGGGGAAACACAGAAGGTGAGTTTAGAGAACGTGGACGGCAGGCCCCCGACCACCAGCACCAACTGCCATCCAGTCAGCTCAGACTCAGGGTGACCCCATGTGTGTCAGAGTGAAACTTCTCCAAACAGTTTTCAGTGGCTGTTTTTTCCAAAACAGGTCTTTCTTCTGAGGAGCCTGTGGGTAGACGTGAACTGCTAAACTTTCCATTAGCATTTACCCTACCCAGGGAGTCCATGCCCAGGACCAACCAAAAAACCCCACTGCCCAGTCAATTCTGACTCAGCGACAGTCCGGGACAGGGTAGGACCGCCCCATATGGTCTCATCTTTCTCCTGCGGAGGAGCTGGAGGGTTCGAATCACCGACTTTTTGGTTGGCAACTGAGTGCTTAGCCACTGTGCCAAGAGGTCTCCTTGCCCAGGACTGCTAGTTCTAATCCCACAGCACATGTGGGCTGATGAATGGGAGAGTCCTGGACATCTACAACAATGAGATCAGAGTATTTACATGTGAGAAGAAAAGGAGCCACAAATAGGAAAGTGAGAATGAATGACTAGGATTAGGAGCCAAACAGCCTTGATTTGAAAGCTTGGACAATTTGACTAAACTAGGGCCAATATTGGGTTTCCTCCCCAAAAATAAACCTTAAGGGAGACAACAGGGAGTTAGATTTCACTTCTGAGCCCTCTAGTTGTAGAGAGGAAAGAGAAAGCAGATACCTGTCACTTTTAAAAAGCAAACATCAATCATTTCCTTGAAAGCGCTATTGATTTTTTTTTTCTTCCAAATTTCTAAATTGACCACTGAAAATTGAAATGCCAGAGGCTACTGGGGTCTTATTGTTTATCTTAATTTTTTTTATTAGGATGTTTCCATGCTAGCGTGATCCAAATAGGATCAAGGCTGTATACAATACTGCAAATGTAATAAATTAAAACAAATATTAAAAGATGCAATTAAAGTAAAAATACACAAGTAAACCAAGTGTAGGAGAACTAAGAGAAGATTTATCACATACAACGCTCGTCATATAATCAGTCTTCAATGTGTGGTGGTGACAAGCCACAAATTTGCCCTTTGCTTTGCACCATATACTAGAAGCAGCAAATGTGACCAGTTACCTGAGCTATATGTCTATACATCAAAACAAATAACACAGGGAACTCACACTTACTAAGCGCCAAATGTGACACTGTAGGATAAGTGCTGGACTGTTAACTGCAAGGTCAGCAGTTCAAACCCACCAGCCGCTCCTTGGAAACCCTATAGTTTTAGTTGTGGAGATGTACAAGAGGCAGGTGGCGCTGGTGCAAGCTCAGATCTGGGATGGTTCAGTCAGAACTGACTCAACACCACTTAGCAACAATACTACGCATTTTAAAAAGCAAAGATGCCATTTTGATGACTAAGGCATACCTGACCCAAGCCATGATCTTTCAATCGCCTCAAAAGCACACAAAAACTGGACAATGAGAAAGGAAGACAAGAAGAATGAATGTGGCTGAATGGTGGTGTTGGCAAAGAATACTGACTTTACCATCAACTACCAGAAGATTAACAAAACCAGTCTCAGAAGATGTACAACTAGAATGCGCCTCTGAAGAGAGGATGGCAAGACTTCATCTTGCTGACTTTGGACATATTACCAGAAAGACCAACGCTCAGAGAAGGACATCACATTTAATAATGTTGTTAAATGCCATTGAGTCAGTTCCAACTCCTAGCGACCCCGTTTAGAGTTCTGAAGGCTGGACATCTTTGTGGGAGCACAAAGTCTCGTCTTTCTCTCCTGGAGTGGCTGGTGGACTTAAACTGCTGACCTTGTGGTTCACAGTCTCGTGTTTATCCTACAGAGTCGCTACACTCCCTGTTTGTTAGAGGGCGACAGAAACAAGGGAAGCTCTTAAAGAGAGGGACTAACACAGTATCAACACATACCAACGATTAGGAAGATAGCAGTGTGCGCCCAGGCAATGTTTTATTTTGTTATTCTTAGGATCCCCACCCCCCATGGGTCAGAGCCCATTCAATGGCAACTAACAACAACAACAGCACATACAACTTTCCAACCAGTGGCTAAAAACAACAGATGTTTATTTGGCTTTCAAGTGTGCGGGTGTGCTGGAGAGTTGTGCTCATGTGGACTTGTACCTGGATCTACAGCTGGCTGGCAGGGTGGCCAGGCATGGCAGTTAACAATAAACACAATCACATCTAATCTTCACCACACCCCTGCAAGCCTTGCATTACTGGAAGAAAGATGAGCGTTAACAGTACAGAACTAGAACTCAGGAAGGCTGGGATCCATCCCAGGTCTGACCCTCTACCAGTACCACCTGCCTCTTCCCCACCACTCCAGAGTACTTCTCCACAACCAGAGCTGCTGTGGAAGGAAGGCTGCAAACCAAAAAGCATACCTGCCTTAGAGGCGGAGGGACGATGCTGCATTTGCTAATGAGCAGGGCTGCAAGCGGCCTACGGGCTAACACAGAAACAACTTTAAGAGCTCGTTCTCATCTGATCCCTAAATGCAAGTGGGTAAAGTCTGGTGGTCATTACTGCTTTATTATTTCATCATGATACTCCTCAAACAGAACAACTTCTTGTCCACGGTGCTGTCACCGAGGGCCTTAACAATCAGTCTACCTTCTACCTCTGGCATCTGACTAATGAACTCCTAAGAGGTCAGCTCTGCTTCAGCTCACACCTGCTGAAGGGAGGTAATGAGCTGCGGCTTGGACCGAAGTAATTATCCAGCTTAGAGCAAGAGGGCACGAGGGGGACAGGGACGCTAGGCCAGGCCCATTGCAGGCAAACACACAGCTGTTGGGAAGCTGCGGAGGCCTGGAGTTGAGGAGGAACCAATAGGTGAGGGCGGACAGGTGCTAGTACGACGTGCTTGGGAGAATGTGAGTTTCAACCAAGTACAGTCTTCATTAAGGTTGAATTTTCATGCATTACTCAACCAGAAATATACACTGCAATCTTAACCTGATCACAGACCCCAGAGAAACTCAGTCATTTACTTATTAAATGCCTGCTCCTGTACAGGGTCGCTATGGGTCAGAACCAACTCCATGGCACACAACAACAACAATGTAGCAAGGGGAGTCCTGGTGTGGTGCTGTGGATTAATGTGCCAGACTGCAAAGCCATTTGAACTGCAAGGTCGGGGGTTCAAGCTCACCAGCTGCTCCGTGGAAGCCCTATACAGGGTCGCTATGGGTCGGAACTGACTCGACGGCACTTAACAACAACAACATGTAACAAGGACCAATCCCTGGAGAAGGACCTCATGCTCAGTAAAAGTACAGGGTCAGCAAAAAAGAGCAAGACCCCCAATGTGAAGGATTGGCACCCTGGCAGCAGCAATGGGCTCAAGTGTAACAAAACTGTGCGGATGGTGCAGGACCACTCTGTTGTGCATACAGTCACCATGAGTCAGAACCGACTCAACCACACCTAACAACAACAACAAATGCAGCAGGTTCCACCTCCCATCTGTCAGTCGGTTTTACTATAGGGGCTTGTATGTTTCCTAGAATATTGGAAACTCTGCCTCTGGTATTTCAGGCATTGGGTCACCAGGGTAAACAGGTTTTAGCAGAGCTTCCAGACTAAGACAGTCTAAAAAGAAAGGCCTGGTAATGAAGACATTGAAGGGTTGGGCTCTGGGGACACAGCGTGTGTCCTATCCTCTTGAGGGCCTTTCCTGGGGGTCTTAGGGACAGAACCTCAGGTGGGGGGTGCAGAAGTGGCCTTGGCCAGAGCCCCTGAGGCCCATGAGCTTGACAACCATAAGCTTACCCCATTTTATTGGTGGGGACCTAAGGCTCCCTAACTTTCTGAAGCAGTCAGTTCTACTCTGTAACACATGGGGTTACCAGGAGTAGGGACAGACTGGGTGGCAGTTGCTTTGGTTTGACATAATCCAGTTCTTTAGACAGCATCTCATTGCTGCGTTGTTTTTTGTAACTTCTCATTGTGAACTGAGTGAAGATTTACAGAGCAGATCATCAGTTTTACACTCAACAAATCAGACACTTCATTTCATCTCAATGACCGCAATCCCCTCAAAGTAACATCACTTATCCCGCTTCATCTCTGCGTTTCTGGTACCGTGGCTTCTTTCCCAAGTCTCTGAACCTTGTCTTTACGGAAAGGCTGCCCTTAGGATCTCGAATGATTGACCATTTCAAGGTGTACATACCTCACTAGCATACCCTCCATTGCTTGGCTGAAAATTGAGCCACGGGGGTGAGTTCAGTTCTCGCCATGTCTTGACTGGACAATCAGGAAGCCTAAGTTACCAGTACAGAGCCACAGTGATGCAGTGGTTAAAGTGCTTGGCTGTTAAATGAAAGACTGACAGTTCAAATCTATCAGTCACTTCACAGGAGAAAGATAAAAATTCCAAAACATCAAATCCACGGCCATAGAGTCGGTTCCTACTCACAGCAACCCTGTAACGAGTTTCCAAGGCTGTCAATCTTTATGGGAGCACCAAGTCTCATTTTTCTCTCACAGAATTGTTGGTGGGTTTGAACAGCTAAACTTGTGGTTAGCCATCTAGTGCTTATCCTATAGCTCCAAAATACTATGGGGGCACTTATATACTGTCTTACAGGGTCACTGTAAGTCAGATTCAACTGGACGCCACTGGGGTTTGGGTTGTAAGTCATAAACTGGGCTCATATACATCCAGCAGCTCCACAGAATAAGCACTGGTCTGCGAGCCACAAGGTTTTGAGTCTGAGCCCACCAGTTACTCCTCAGGAGAAAGAGGAGGCTTTCTGCTCCCACAGAGATTTAAAGTCTCGGAAACGCTATGAGTCTGCACTGTGCCCACAACATTTAACAGCAACATATATCCAGCAGGTGCTGGGCTGAAAATGCTCCATTTGCACTACCTGTACTCTAACCTCTTTTGGATTCATTTCGAATGAAATTAAGCACCTGATCTAGTTGTACAGATATGATGCGTTTTTTTAGTTTACGAATGGAGATTTTTACAGCAACCTTGCCTATTAAAAATGATCCTTGAAGAGCAGAGATCCAGCAGATTAGTGATAACTTCAACCCAAGCAACTGAAGTGAACACTTAAGGCAAAGGATCTCCTTGATTATGCAGAGCTGTAGGAGGAGACCAGCCTCCCTAGGCAGTACAACCAGTTAGCACTGGACTACTAGCTGGAAGGGTAGCAGTTTGAAACTACTCAAAGACACCTCAGATGATCTGTGTGTCTTAAAAATCCATCAATGAAACACCTACGGAGCACCTTTCCAGTCTGATGCAGATGGGGGCACCATGAGCAGAGGCAATGCTAAGGCAGCTAACAACAAGAAGAAAAGGATGAGGTGTGGGGATCATGGGAGAACAGGGGGAGAAGGACAGCTGACAGCTCCGTCACCCCGACTTCCTACAGATGATACAGAAAATCCGAAGGACCAGAGCAAGTTCAAAACTCCATTATTTCTGAAAGACAGGCCCCTGGGTCCCTAGTATTTCAAACTTGCTCAGAATCAGTGAACCTGATGAAGTTCCCTCAGGAGCTGTGAGCTGAAGACTATTAATAAGTCAGGTTACCTGGGTGTAATATTAATCATACCACAGCTCAGTATTAGCCAAACAGGATAGGCATGGGGAAGAGGAATCTTGGACTTTTTTCTGCAGTCGTTGCCCCCTCCTCACCAACATTTCAGTAACTATTTGACATCATATTGGGCAAATGTCCACGGACAGCCAGGCTTTAACTTAATGCGTGCCACCTTCTTTCTTCTGGGTCTTACTGCTGTCCCAACTAACTGCTGTAAGACACCTGGCATTTCTGTTCATTTCTCTGGTAAGTCTTAGGCTCACTGATATAAAAAACATGGGCTACCAGATTGTGGTGAGGGGATCAAACTCACAACTTTCTTACTTCTCTGCCACTTCCTGAGTCTCCCTCTGGTCCCTCAATCCAGGATGAGGTCAGAGTCCCCAAGATAGAGACCACAGACCTCCAGAGTCTGCTCAAGATCTCAGATGGCAACACAAGCTCAGAGTTCCCAGGGTTCCCCGCAGTTCTGCCTTGCTGGTTCCCACAATTCCTTGGGGCTCAATAATTCACTAGAATGACTCACAGGCATTCGAGAAAGTTCTATACTACAATGACAGATTTCTTGTAGAGGATGCAGATAGAGTTAGAAGAGCTGGCGAGACACAAGGGGAGAGGTGCCCAGGCACCAGTACGCCAAGGAGTTCTGCCTTACTGTTCCTGCCTTAGTGAGTACTGCTCTCACAGAAAGACCAGAAGATGCCCTTAACACACAGATGTAGACACCCTCACAGTTTAGGAGACTAGAAGTCCACATGCAGGGGGCCAGCTTTAGGGGAAGACTTTCTCCCCCGATTCTGGAAAAGGTTCTCCTCTCCTTTCAACATCTGTCATCGCATGTGTCTTGGCAGTGATCTACCCGAGTCTAGGAGGTTCTTAGCACAGGGACCCTGGGTCCCGAGGATGCGCTCCGTTCTCGGCTCTTCTTTCTTGATGGTAGTTGGATCCTTTCTGCACTGCTTGCTTCTGTCTTCTTCTATCTCTTGTCAGAGAAACGGTGATGCAGGCACCAGCTCAGGGAAACTCCCTTGACAGCAGAACACCTTCATCCCCTTACAACTGACTCGATGATCACATCAGATCATATCATGGAGAGGAATTACATCATTCCATAACTGCTAAACCACCAAGACTCATGGCCCAGTTAAGTTGACACAGATTTGGGGGGAACACAATTCAATCCATGACAGCTCCCTACAGGAGTATTTATTCCTGATACTCTGAAGAGCTATTGAAATGTGTGGATGTTTCCGATTTGTCATCTAGGATGGCATGGTGGCTGTGATGGGTAGAACGAAGCTGAATGGAGACAAGGAGGTCTATGAGATAGGGAAGATCCCTCAGTGGTGGTGATGAGTTTAAGAGTTCCTACTTGTTAGACTTGGTGACAAGTCCTGTGGGTTGGGGGCAGGGCAGACATGTATGACTCCTGGATATCTGGCTTGGTTGGCTGAATAGAACTCCACACTAGAATCAGGAACATGTGAAGAGGAGCAGATTTTGAGAGAAACAGATGACTATTAGTTCTTGACATACTGAGTCTGAGGTGCTCATGGAATGTCCAGTGGGAGAAGCTTGGCTGGTTATCTGGAAATAGAAATCCAGAGTCTTCCAGCGTCGTCTGAACAAGAAGGCTGGACTTGGAACTTGCCAGCTAAGGGCTTAGCACTTGTGTCTACAAGCAGTAGAGGGCGCAGTGGCAAGGAAGTTGGAGTTGGGCTTTGGGGAGTTCTCTGTCAATCAGTTCAGATCATTTTGTGTAGACCTCCTGTGTGTGTCACATAGGGCTTTGAGCCAGTTCATTCTGGTTGAACCTCCCTTTGAGAATCTAGATATACTAAATCAGAATCCACCTTTTAATAAGATCCCCAGAGATCTTGAACTGTCTTGAAGCCCTGGTGTCAGAGTAGAACTGTGCTACACAGGGTCTTCAATGTCTGATCTTTTAGAAGTAGATGGCCAGGCCTTTATTCGGAGGCACCTATGGATAAACTCCAATCTCCAATCTTTCAGTTAGCAGTCAAGCATATTAACCATTTACACCCAGGGACTCTTCTCTGTCAACAGTAGGGGTGACAGTTGAATGAAGCAAGGAGGTCACACAGAAGTAATGTCTCAAAAGGGTGTAGAGGGCTGAAAAAACCAGTGATCATGGGGCACAGGCGAGAAGATAACAAGCAAGGAGAGAGAGTGCAAGCTTCAGCAGCAAGGGACAAAAGAGGAGTTGTAACTAGAGGTAACTCAAAATTACCTTGTGGTCCAGACATTTACACCGAAAAGTCTTCCTAGCTAGCTAGGTCTGGAGACCAGAAAATCAGGCTGCTGGGACAGAAAACCTCCTCACAGAGGTTTTTTGGGTTTTCATAGTTGCATTTCTCCATCCTTGAATTGTGCTGTGCAGACTGGTCAAGGGGTAGCTGGCTGAGCTGGGAGAACACTTAAGCACTCAGCAATAACTCAACCAGCAGGCTCCCCCTCTTCAAATTAATTCGGCCATCTCTGGACTCTGACACATCCCCAGCTCAGAAACCCTTCCAAATGCCTCCTGTCGCCTCCCTGCCTCCAGGCTCTGGGAATCAAGAGTCATGTCTAGTTAATGGAATTTTGTTTCTTCCTCAGGAACTCGTTTCTTCACAAAGCCACTGAAAAGATGCCAGCACCTTAACCAAAACAAAGGAGACAGAGCACCTGGCAGAGAGTATTCAAGACCCTCAGTGACTTCCCACGCCCCTTCCCCTGGAAGAAAACAGAAGCACAGAAGCTCAGTGCCCCTTAACCCCAAAAAAGCTCTCATTTCGGAAGTTTTCCTTCCTGAAACCCCAGCATGAGTTCCAACTCACAGCCACCATGTGTAGGGTTTCCAAGGAACAGCTGGTGGGTTTTAACTTCCGACCTGTGGTTAGCTGTCCAATGCTTATCCTACAGGGCCACACCAGGATGAGTTCCAATAAATGAGGGCAGAGAGGTCTAATGAAGTTGGGGAGCTCACAGAATAATGGTGCAATAGCATCACTGATTCAAGCTCTTTGGAAGTGGGGTGCCAGAAATAATGCCAACTCATTTTGTCTGCTCCCAGAAGAGAGGGTTTGCATTTCTTCCTCTGATCTTGAGCATGAGATGAACTAGTCAACCACCTGCACGTGCAAGGCAATGAGGTATAGGACCTCGCCATGCAATGGTGGCACTTCTTATCTGTAGACGGAGGGGACAGGTGACGGTTCAATCATGGAGGGCTGGCATGCTTATCAAAACCAGCTGCCGTTGAGTCAACTTGGACTTACACCGACCTCATGTGTGTTAGAAGAGAACTACACTCCGTACGTTTCCTTTCATTGTAATTTGTTTTGTTGTTCTTGTTGAAAATATACACAGCAAAATATACACCAGTGCAACTGTTTCTGTGTGAACAAATGAACAAATCAGTGATACGGATTCTATCCTGTGAGTTGTGCATCCATTTTCATCTCTCCCCCTTTTCGGAGTTGTTGTTTCTCCTCCATTAACATAAACTCATTTTCTGTTAAGGTGCCCATCTAACCTTTCGAACTGCTGTTGTCACTTTTCAGAGAGAAGGTGAGCCGATACGCAGAGACGACTCTGCTGAGCATCATGGAGAAGTGCCCTGAACCAGAAGACCTATTATCCTAAGCTCCAGGAGCAGCTGGCTGAAGCATCCTCTCTGTAAATGGAGAAACAGCTCTCTCCATCTCCCATCTCGTCATCCCTGCACAGAGCCACTCCCACCCAAGAAGTCAGAGCCCAGCAAACTGCAATGTTCTTTTGGCACCTTCGATTTCTCTCTCCTATAAGCTACACAGAGGTGCCAAAGGAAACCAGTCATTAAAGAGAATTACGTCTCAGGCAGTCTAAGCATGTGCTAATTTACTAGTTAGAAGCTGGAAAACAGCTCCTATCACATGGCGGTTTCCTGCCCTTGACACAGCTATGGGTATTGTGTTGGAGGAGGCTCAGCTATGAGATCGCAGAGGGAAAACAGGCCTCCTTCTGGCCCTGTGTCCCTCATGCTCCTTGAGTTTAAAATCCTTAAATATTTCCAAGTGCTCAGAAAACAACAACAACAATACAAGAGTATTTGTAGGTGGATACACTTAGGGTATCTGTGAAACTGTAGTCCAGAGGTAATGTGCTTGCACTTACAAGGTTAGAATATATTATTTCAAGTGAAATGTAATCTGAGTCTCAAGTCTCCTTGGTAAGCACTGCATACTTGTCAAGCTTTAAAGCAAAAGCATCCAGGAATGTCTCTCTTAAAGCAACAGCACCTGAATGGCTGAGCCTCTGGGATGAATGGATGGATGGATGGATGGATGGATGGATGGATGGATGGATGGATGGATGGATGGCTGTGTGCATGTATAGGTGGGTGGGTGGATGGATGGTTAGATGGTTGGGTATGTACATGGATGGATGGATGTGTGGATAAGTGGCTGACTGGCTAGGTGGATGGATGGGTTGGATGGATGGGTTGGATGGATGGGTTGGATGGATGGGTTGGATTGATGTGTTGGATGGATGTGTGGGTGACCAGCTGGATGAGTGGCTGGCTGGCTGGGCTGATGGGTTGGGTGGATGAGTTGGATGGATATGTGGGTGGCTGACTGGATGGGTGGATATATGGATTGATGAATGGATGGATGTTAGGTGGAAACTATGGTGGAAATTTATATTCTGTCTTCCAGAACAGCCTAGCTAGGCTAGGGAGGAATTGGAGATGATAAGCTAATTTGCAGAAGAAAGGGATCAACACAGAAGAGGCTTCTGGTCCTTCTGAACTCCACTGAGAAGTATTTTATTAAGCTATGATGGGGTCCAAGACACAGAAAGCAACTCTTAGGAAGACTTAAATGGCTGAAAGAACAAAGAAAACAGTTCCATCTTATCCCCCATGTCTTATTATGGGCCTCACATCTGAAAGCTGCAGTTTGGCATTCCAGCCAGGCATAGCCTATCAATCAATAAACACAATCAATATTTCAAACTGGCATCCACCAACCCACAAACTTGTACTTTCTTGAACAATACTCCGACTCACATCAGCCTCAAGAATGGAAGTCTGTATCCCTTCCAGTCACAATGAGCCAATGTCTTAAAAAAAAAGGAGGGGGGGGTATATATTTAGGATTTTCAAAAGAGATAATGAGTAATTGCTAATAATTATTTGAAGCCATTAGAGTTGGACCCAGCACAATTAATGCTACTGTTGAGTCTTAATATAATACCAGAAAGATAATTTAAGCTCAGTGCAAGAATGACTGCCAAGACATGCTCACCAATTATGCTGAATTTTCAAACATATACATGTAATTTTTCAAGCTGCATGAATTCAAGGGAACAGAGTCACAGCCACAATGATGGTTTCATGCACACTGCCTCAAGCTGTCAGAATTGAGAGGTAGATATTTCCAGGGAGGAAACCAGCTTGTCTGGGTCTGGCCTCGCTCCCTAGGAGTCAGTACAATGTCAACATGTAACACCAAGTTCAGAGTTAACATAATAGAAAGCTGTTTGAATAGACTTTGAGTCATAACTTCTATATTAGTTCCTGTGACTGCCATAATAAAAGATTACAAACTTGTTGGTTTCAACCAATAAAAATGTATTCTCCTAAGGCCATGAATCCAAAACCGAGGTATCAGCAAGGGTGGTTCCTTCTGAAGAGGATCCATGTCTCTCTCCTAGTTTCTGGTGGTCTCCAGCAATCCTGCACTTGTAGATGTACCACTCCAATGCAATCTCGACCTCCATCTGCACATTGCCACCTCCTCCGTGAATCTTCTCCCCTTCTTGTCTTTTCTTAGGACACTTGTCACTGGATTTAGGGCCCAGAGGAATCTCAGATGTTCTCATCTCAATGTCATTCACTTAATTATAGGGGTAAGTAAAGACAGAATTACTACTAGGGTTCCAGTCCATATATACAACAGTTTATTCCAAACAGAGGATGATTAAATATGTCATTGTGACCACTGGTTGGTTGCAGACAAGTTCTCTCAAGTGGCTTACCCTCCTTAGGATGGTTTCAAATACGAGGTCCAGTCAAAACAGTAGCTTCCCAGAAGATCTGCTGGGCACCTTAAATCCAAGCCAGAGAGCTCAGTGCAGAAGGTTATGGCACCTGTTTTTTGGGAATCCCAAAGGGGTTATCTTGATAGATTTTCTCAGAGGACACAAGACAATCAAGGGAGCTTCTTAGGAAGAAGTTTTAAGAACACTGAACACTGCAGCGGTAACAAAAGGGCCAGGAATGTTGTACTAAAAGAATTCTTCTTCTTTTTTTTTTTTTTTTTTTAAAAAATTCCATAACAGCAATGCATCTGCTCATTCTTCAAGGGTAGCAAGAAATTTCCTATGAGAATTTCATTGGAAAACCTTACTTATCCACCTTACAGCCCCGATGTTACCTCTTCAGACTCCTTTCCATTCCTCAAACTCAAAGAATCCTGACAAAGAACATGATTTGAGTCCCTCAAGGATGTCCACACTGCCGTTTTGACGTGGTGTCAAGCGAAATGCAGAGATCTCTTTGAGGAAGGGTGAAACAGATGGAAACACTACCTCCGAAGCGTACAGACCTAGATGGGTGATATCTTGAGAAACATGTTTAGAGTCTTCTATAGGTAAAACTCCTTAGCTAGATTTTAACAGTATTTTATTAAAATTTGCTTTCATTGTATTTTTTTATTGAAATACGCTCTACCTCTGAGAGATGGTAATTTTGTTTTGTTTTGTTTTTACTGTAGTAAGATAGAGTTAGGAAGAAAAACTAAAGGTAGCAATTTGTAATAATGACACAGAAAGAAGACGTATGCAGAAACCATCAACTGTTGAGCCAATTACAATTCACAGCAACCCTACAGGACAAGGATTTATGGAAACAGATCATCACATCTTTATTCTATGGGGCAGCTGGTGGGGTCAAACTTCTGACCTTCAGTTAGCAGTCACATGGCTAACTTGCAGTAAGGAGACATTAAAACAACGTCTGAGCCCAAGTCAGGAGCTTGACTGGCCCATCAGCTCCTCTGCCTCTCCTCATGCTGGCGGGTTTGGGCTGTCTTGCCCGCCAGACAGGGATTTGGTATTTTGCCAATTCCTGTTTTGTTGTATCTGTTGAAATTTCCACACCTGAATTCAAATGGAAGGGGGATTGGAGTTTATCACATTCTCTTCATGTGCCATGTGCTGTTGGCCTGGACACAGTCCCATTTACTTCTCACACAATCCTAAGTAAGCATACACCTTTGAGTTCCATTTCACAGAGGAAGAAACCAAGGCTCAGAGAGGACACGTCGTTTTCTCAAGATCACACAGTAAGTAACTGACGAGAATCATAACCTCCATCCACCTCCACAGCTTAAGGTATTCAACCTTGCCACTTATTTCCTAGGAACGAAACCTCAGCATCATCAAACAAGGTTAAGTATGTTTAGCTTAATCTTATTTTAAGTCAGTTTGTCCTTCCGTGGTGGTTTGTGTGTTGTTGTGACACTGGAAACTACACCACTGGTATTTCAAATACCAGCAGGGTCACCCATGGTAGATGGGTTTCCATGGAGTTACTAGACTAAGACAGACTAGGAAGAAAGGTGTGGTGATCTGCTTCCAAAAACCCAGCCATCAAAACCCATGGGCACAGCTCTAGTCTTTCTTTTTTTTTAAAAAAAAAAGTTTTTATTGTGAATTATGTGACAGTTTACATGGGAGAACATTAGCTTTCCATTCATCCTATCGTATATCGTTTCATTGTCATGGTTACAATCCCCTCCATGCATCATCAAACAACCAAAAGGTACACACCGCAAGCCTGCCCCCTGGTCATCAGCACACAGCCCCTCTCCCTCTCTGGGTCTAGAGTCCCCACTTGCTATATATCATTATCTCTGCCTCCGTCTCTGATGTCACTGTTCTCTGAGTAGGGTCCCGCACTCCCCTGTTCTCCCTTGACGGTCCCAGGGGCCTTCGCTCCTAGACTGCAAAGTCAACCACTCCCCGACTTTTGCTACAAAACATCTACCTTTACATTTCCAACCCTCACAGTCAGTCCTGATAGCAATTATTCACTATTGTACTCCAAGAGTCCTATCCCCATCTCTTTTCATCAGTCCCACCCAGACAGATTGGATACTACTCAGTAGAGATTCTACCCTCCTCCGTGCCCTCTGGATCTAGGCTCCATCTTGAAAGCTTGTAAGCCAGTCACTTCTTGCCTTTGTAACCCCCCATTTCGGTAGCCAATGTCGAAGTTACCCATCACTGTCTACCCTGTGTACTGAGGCAGTGGGTGGGAATGATCCTCACTGTAAAGATTTATTCCCTCTTTTGAGCTACTGCATCCATAGGTGTAGGTCAAGTTCATCAAATTGTATCAGATTACTCTTTTTTTTTCTCTCTTCTTTTAGTCGAGTTCTGATCATCTAGCCATTGAAGCCAGGTCAAGTGGGTATTATCTGCAAGTGTGGCTATTCTTATCACAGCTCCATTCTTACACACAAAGGGTCGTCATGAGTCAGCACCCACTCTAGGGATATGGGTTTTACTGGCATTTCTTAGACTCACCGAACCTGAAGAGTTTCCTAGTAATATGGACTCAGAAAGCGACTCTCATCTCTCCTTTTAGAAGTCTTCAAGGACACTTCCTACTTAACACTGAAACTCAGAATTCAGAGAAGTTAAGCGATTTCTCCCAGGCCACACAGCTAGACAGAGGCTGAGCCAAGAGTTAGAATCAGTGCCGGGTGACTCTCAAGACAATGAATGGTCTTTCTGCATAGCATAGACTTGGCACCCGGGGCTATGGACCGAGAAAACCTGCAGAGGTGGGGAACGCTGGTGGGGTGCTGTGACTGATGAGGACAGGACTCTCTGAAGTAAATGGTGAGCCTACAGCCACTGGAACAGGACATGAGTGGAGAGTCTAGACGTCTCATTCCACCCTCCCACCTACACCGGGCCCTGGGTCAGCAATGGACTGCTAACCACAAGAAAGGCAGTTCAAACCCACCAGCTGCTCTCAGAAACCCTATAAAGGGTCACTGTGAGTCAGAACTGACTCAACGGCACTTAAAAATAGCAATGCCTACCCCAGCAGAGACCACCACCAGAAACATTTGACCAGCATGTGCTGGCTGAGGAGTACCCTCCAGAACAATGATCCTTATAATAAAACGATGCTATCAGAACACGAGGTCTTTGGATGTGATCGGGCTCAATTTAGCTTTAGTCATTTCAGACACTAAGTCATCCAAGTTTTATTAGAACCAGGGGATGTCACTATGGTTTTCTTCCTAGGAGTTTATGCTCAAGGCTTTGCTTTATTTCTTTTGTCTTTTTTTCCCTTTCTGGAGCAAAAGAATGTATGTGTAGCTTCTGTGTCTCCATCTCTGTGGATGTCGGTGATTATGTGGTGATTATGTGAAAGATCTAGGAGCCAGCAAGGCATGGGTCTCACAGCGCGCGCGCGCACACACACACACACACACACACACACAGACACACACAAAGAGAGAGAGAAAACAGGCTTCCTTCCCCCAACGTCTCCTCCAATCCATAGGTCTGGCTTTCACTTATCTAGAAGAAAATGTGCTAAGATCCAATACCCATAGAGCCAACATATTACTAAAAACCATATAAGAGCAATAACACAGTGCAATGGTTACATTTTTGAATCAAACTGTCCAAGTTCATATTTATTGTTGTTGTTAAGGGCCGTTGAGTTGGTCCTGATTGACAGCCACCCTGTTTCTGAGGAGCAGCTGGTGGGTTTGAACTGCTGGCCATGTGATTCACAATGCAGTGCTGATTCTACAGCACCACACCTGGTAATCCAAGTCCATATTTAGGTCATGCAATCATTCACTGCACAAACATTTATTATATGGATAGGGGGGGGCTTCAGAAAGCTTGTGGGAAAATGAAATTAGAAGATAATAGGGGTTTTTTCTATATTTTTTTCAAGCCCCCTCAAATACCTACTATGTGCCAGAGAGATCCTGGATAGTACAAATGGTTAATTTGTTTGGCTTCTAACCAAAGATCAAAGGGTCCAGTGTATCTGGAGGTGCTGCAGATGAAAAGTCTGGCTATCTGCTTCCTGTCACATAAGCCAATGAAAATCTATGGATCACAGCAAGCACTGTTCAATAAAGTGTAGCAAGAGGAGCCCCCTACATTAGAAAACACTCAAACACCAGCGGTCTTAAGAATGAACCCAAACATAGCAATAATCATAAAGATGGTACGGTGTTGTTGTTAAGTGCTGTTGAGTTAGCACCGACTCATGGCGATCCTGTATAGGATTTCCAAGGAGTGGCTGGTGAGTTAGGACCAGGTGATGTTTCATTATGTCGAACCTGGGTACCCATGAGTTGGAGCCAACTTGATGGTCATTAACAAAAACAACAATTGCTGTTTACTAAACAACTTGCTCTGGTAGCGTAGTGGTTACGAATCGGGCTGCGAACCTTAAGGTCAGCGGTTCGAAACTACCAGCCGCTCCACGGGAGAAAGATGAGGCTTTCTACTCCCGTAAAGATTTACACCCTCGGAAACCCTGTACAGGGTCGCTATGGGTCGGAACCGACTCGATGGCACTTAACAACAACAACAACAAACAACTTGCTAGGCAAGTTAGCTTTCCGGTCCAGATGTGCACAGTAGGCTAAACAATGGACTGCTAACCTTAAGGTCAACGGATGAAAACCACCAACCATTACCTAGAAAACCCTATCAGTTGAAACTAACTCAACACATGGATCAGGAGGGACTGTTAGTGGCAAAGTCAATTAAGGCATGGGCTGCTAAACACAAGGTCAGCAGTTCAAACTCACGTTCTGCTCCATGGGTAAAAGATGAGGTTTTCTGCTCCTGAAAGATTTATAGCTTCGGAAACCCTATGCTTTTGTTATTGAGTTAGTTCCGACCCATAGTGACCCTGTATAGTATTTCCAAGGTGCGGCTGGTGATCTTGAACTACCAATCGTGTGGTTCAAACCGATTTTGCAGGCCAGTGCATTATTAACCCACAGCACTTCACAAGGACCGGACAGTTTTAATGGCTCCTCCAGCATTGAAATGAGTTGCAGTGCAGATGCCTGCGCATGTGTAGTAGAACCTTCGGGGGTGGGGATGAGGGTCGGGGAGGAGGACACTCGCTCAGGTACCCCCTCCAATCCCCAGAGTGGAGGTGGGTAAACAGAGGAAAATAAAAGAACGAAAAAGCACTGTTCCTACCTTTATCTCAGGCCTGGGCCATGGGAATGCTCTGTTGACCTTGTATCTGTCTGCTCCTTCCCCTTCAAAATGGCGGCGCCAGGCCTCTCAAGCCGCTACCAGTCAGAAAACACTGCCCTTCCGGACTCTGCTCCAGACCCACTGGGAGGTTTGTCTTCCATCCTCCTACATGCCCGATATCTGAAGGTCAGAGTCCCCACCATGCTTTGAAGCTGTTTTGTCCAACATTCCGTGTTATTGCAGTAGGGCTTCTGCACAACCCCGCTTCATACTCGGCCATCAAGCCCCGCCCCACCCCGGCCGGGTCTACTTACTCAGAACTTCTCCGCAAATTAGCTTTCCGGTCAAATGGCACTGCTGGTTAGTGCACTCCACTGCAAGATCGGCTTAAACTGCAAGGTTGCTGGTTCGAGCTCACCAGCTGCTACTCGGTTTTCTGTACAGGAAACCCTGTACAGGATCTGTATGAGTCAGAGCTGACTTGAAGGAACTGAATAGTAGTGGATAATGAAACCAACACCACAAACAGATTAATGTCTGTGTATTTCTGTCTCATTTTCTCATACATTTATGTACATAATACACTCAGATAAGAAAGATGAAGATTTCTGCTTCCGCAAAGATTTACAGCCTTGGAAACCCTATATAGGGTTGCTGTGAGTCAGAACCCACTAAATGGCACCTAACTACCACAAAAACATATTCTTATGTCCATCTGCATGCGTACACACATATGAGCAGACATATATGAAGGTAAGTCCAAAAGTAATGCTAGTTCATATATGGTGTTGCTATTGTTAAGTGCCTTTAGAGTTGGGTTCCCACCCATAGCGACCCTGTATAGGGTTTCCAAGGAGCAGCTAGTGAACTTGAACCACAGTTCATATATACATGGTCTTCTTCCAAACGATAATGTTTAAACACGTCTCTGCAATCAGTGGGTGGGTGCAGACAAGTTCTCTCAGTAGTGCTCTTGTCTTAGTCTTGTTAGGACGTGTTGGTAAAGTCGGTTCACTCAAAACAGTGGCTTCTGAGGGTTTCTGCTGGGCCCGTTCAATTCAAGGCAGACAGGGCAGCTCAAAAGGTTATGGTGACTTTTTTGAGATTCCCAAGGGGTCAGCTTCAGAGATTTTCTTGAAGGACACAAGATGATCATGGGAGATTATTAGGGGAAAAACTTTGAAGAGAATTGAAAAAAGCCCAAGAAAGTTGCTCTGAGGTGTTTTTTCCCACCATAACAACACATCTGCTCGTTCTCTGAGGGCTGCGAGGGCTGGCCTACGAGCATTTTGTTGGGAAACCTTACCCTATCCACCCTCCAGCCAGGATCCTGCCCCTTCAGACTTTGTTTTGTTTTGTTCCCAAAATTCAAAAACATTGAGAAGGAACATGATTAGAGTCCCTTGGGGATGCCTAAACCACC
>NW_006408620.1:7591559-7602609 GCF_000296735.1 Chrysochloris asiatica | reverse complement strand
ACAACAACAACAAGCACCTACCTGCTAATCACAAAGTTGGTGGTTCAAATCCACCCAGCAAATCTTTGGGAGACAGTCCTGAAGATTTACTCTCATAAAGACTACAGTGGAGAAAATTTTATGGGGCAATTCTAGTCGGTCACATGATGTTGTTATGCATTGGAATTGCGTTAACAGCACCCAACAATGACAACAACATGAACATCTCCTTACTTATTGACTATGTCATTTTCTGACATTTCATATTTACAACAGTAAAACTCTACCACTGGACTATTTATATACATTAATGACACACATCTGGCAGTAACAAATAAGGTCTGAAGGGAGAGGAACACAGAGTGTGATGGTTAGGGTTACTTGTCAAGATGGCTGGGCCTTGATCCTCAGTTACATAATGATGTAATTTGGCAGTTATGCAATGATGCTGTTTGGCAGTTACGGTAACATAGTTAAACAGTTATATAATGATGCAGTCATCCTATGGCGGATATATTTTAATGGGTTCATCCTCCATGTTTGCATAATGTTGGTTTTCACACAATGACCTTGTCTTTGGAGTCTAACCATGTTGATAAGTGAGAAGAGGGTGCATAATATATAATATTTATACTATAAATCGATATTTATACTATACTATAAATAAAACTGGTGTGGCTCTGTGGGATAATGCGCTGGACTGCAAGGTCAGAGGCTCAAGCTCACCAGCCACTCCTTGGAAACCCTATACAGGGTCTCTATGAGTCAGAACTGACTTAACAGCACTTCATGAGAACAACATATTATAAATATATTTGTACCATATAAATGCAAATAATTTGTCTGTGTATCTATCTGTCTGTCATCCAGCTATGTAGTATAGAGAAAGATCTAGCTCTATATTTTACAAAGAGATCTAACTATGTTGTATACAGAGAGAGAGCAAAGTGGAAGTCTGGCATATAGAGAGAATTAAAATAGTGGTACGTATTGTTTTTATTCTGAAAGGACAAACATTATATGGTTCTACATATATGAAAGATCTAGATTAAGCAAATTCATAGAGACAGAAATAGACTTGTTGTTAAGTGCCATCAAGTTGGTTCCGAACCATAGCAACCCTGCACAGGGTTTCTGAGGAGCAGCTGGTGAGCTTGAACCACTGACCTTGCAGTTCAAATGGCGTTGCAGTCTGGTGCATTGACCCACAGCGCCACACCAAGACTCCATAGAAATAGACTAGAGGTTACAAAAGTCTGGAGAAAGAGGGGCTGGAGAGTTCTTGCTCAAGGGATACTGGAGTCCTGTTTGGGATGATGAAAAACATTTGAAATTGAATAGTGGCGATGACTGTACAACATGGTGTATATAATTAATTCCGCTGAACCGTACACTCAAAATTGGTTCAATTAGAAAACTGTATGTTACATATACTTTACCACAATAAAAAATAGTAAATACATTCCAGGTAGGAAAACAATTAGTCAGTTCCTCATAAAGTTGAATATAGAAAAGCCCCAGCAATTCCACTCTCCTAACTTGTTAAGGAGCTCTGGTAGCGTAGTGGTTACGAATCGGGCTGTGAACCTCAAGGTCAGCAGTTCAAAACTACCAGCCATTCTGCGGGAGAAAGATGAGGCTTTCTGCTCCTGTAAAGATTTACCACCTTGGAAACCCTACACAGGGTCGCTATGAGTCAGAACCGACTCCATGGCATATAACAACAACTCATAGCGACCCTGTTTAGGAGGTTCCAAGGACCATGGAGTGGCTGGTGAATTTGAACCACTGACCTTGAGGTTCAAACAGACCTTGCAGTCCAGTGCATTATCCTACAGCTCCAAACCAGGACTAGGTTGTTGTTGTTGTTAGGTGCCATCGAGTCAGTACTGACTCATAGCGACCTTACGCACAGCACAACAAAACACTGCCTGATCCTGGGCCAATCTCACTACTGTTGCCACGCTTGAGTCCATCAATGCTGCCACTTGGCCAATTAATCTCACTGGGGGGGCTTTCCTCTTTTTCTCTGACCCTCCACTTTACCAAACAGCATATCCTTCTCCAGCGACTGGTCCTTCCTGACAATGTGTCCGAAGTATGAGAGACGAAGTTTGGCCATCTCGGCCTCCAAGGAACACTCTGGCTGTCTTCTTCCAACAGGGATCTATTGGTTCTTTAGGTATGGACCCATTAAATACGAACAAGGAACATACACAGAAGCCTGTATACCAATGTCCACAGCGGACTCTTCACAGGAACCAAAAGTTGGGAACAGCCTAAACGTCCATCCACAGAAGACTGGATCAACTGAATGTGTTAGAGACACACAGTGGACTCAGAGAGAAAGGAACATGAGGTCCTAATGCAGACGATGACACTGACCAACCTGGGCACCAAGATGCTGCGTGAAGTAAGTCACAAAAGGACAAGTGCCGCAAGATCTCCCTTACGTGAAACAGGCAAATGCATAGACACCAAATCTGAGTACTGGCTGCCAGGAGCAGGCAGGAGGGGATGGGGGGAAATGGCTGTTTAGACAGCACAGAGATGAAGCCACTGGCGGTGAACTCACTCCAAAAAGTAGGGTGAGAATGGTTGCCCAGCAAAGCAACCCACGCCACTGTCTTGTACTTGTAGAAATTGTTGAGTTGACAAGTACTTGCCTATATTTGCGCTACAGTAAGTAAAAGTACAAGTGGGCTTCAGAAAGTTTGTGGGGAAAGTCCATGAACTTTTCATTCCCTTTTTCCATGAACTTTTCATTCCCTTTTTCCATGACCTTTTCATTCCCTTTTTCCATGAACTTTCTGAAGTCTCCTCAACACGGGATCTAATGATTCTCACCTGAGTTGGTCACGGCAATGGCTTTTCTTGTGTGTTATCTTGCCTGTCATTTTATGTCCTGCTCACCACCATCCCGGAGGTGGTTCTTATCCCCATTTTACAAAGGAGGAGACTAAGACGTGTTATTGTTAGGTACTGTCGACCCGCCTGTACCCAACAAAACCAATCGCTGCCATCCTCACAATCATTGTTATTTCTGATTGAGTCCACTGCTGCTGTTGCTGTGTCTGTCCATCTCACTGGGGGTCTTCCTTTTTGTCTCTAACCCTCCACTTGACCCAGCATGATGTGCTTCTCCAGGGACTGGTCCCTCCTGATCACTGGTTGGAAGAAGAAGAGATGAAGTCTCGCCATCTTGGCTTCTAAGGAGCATTCTGGCTGTGTTGGAGCTGACTTAATGGCAACAGTATCTTAATACCTGCTCCAAGGTGGCAATACCATCATTGTTATTGGTGAGTGCTTTGAGTTGGTCCCAACTCATATGGACTCTGTATAGGGTTTCTGGGGATCAGCTGGTGGGTTTGAACTGCCAACCTTGTAGTTAGCAGTCCAGTACTTATCCTACAACGCCACACCAAGACTCAAACAATACCATAGGGGACCACAAAAGATGGCAGTTTGGAGGTCTATTTTTCCTCCTAGACCCCTTCCTTGGAGGGTCAATGAAAAAAAGGAAGACCCCGCCTCCCCCTTATGAGATGGACTGACACAGTGTAGTAGCAAAGGAAGGACTCAAGTGTAACAATAGTTGTGTGGATGGCGCAGGACCCGGAGTGTTTCGTTCTGCTATGCATAGGGTAGCTGTGAGGACAGCACATAACTACAACAGACCCCTGCCTGAGTTCTGTGCCTGGGCCCCCAACTCTTGGATTCCCCAATTCATCTCCCCTTCTCCTCTAATCTCATTTCTAAGCACCATCAGCAAAAGGCAGATCGTTGATAACTCTCTGTGGGGTTTCTTTGATTTGAGATATGCCTCCCCTCTCCTGCCTTGCAGCAATATCTGGATCATTCAAGCAGTCACCAAACTTCTCATGTGGAAAAAAAAAAATAGATTTTTGGGGGCTGAGCCACTTTGCACGCTGAATGCTAATGAGTGGTGCTCTTATTGGTATTGCATTTGCTCTCAAATCAGCGAGAATTCCGATTAGATTGTGTAGATGGGGGACACTATTCACCAGTGGTGTGGAAGTAAAAGTTATTCTTAGAAAAGCTCTCTCTTGATTAGACCCTGATGCTAATTGGGTAGTTGATGGTGTCACTAGATAATCCAGAAATGCTTTCAGCGGGTTCTTTGGGGGAAGCAGTCTGAAAGACTATGAAGATGAATGTGTAGAATGTTAGCCCAGCCTTCCACCTTCAACACCTCTCAACTACTGCTCTCAACACAGGACCTGTGCCACATACTTCCTAAATAGTATTATGAGATGGAGAGAAAGAAAGATGCGTTTTGAACACGGGCGCTGGACCTATGCATATTGGGTTCAGGTGTGGTCTTTTCCATTTCCTGTGTGACCTTGGGCAAGGTACTTACCCACTCTGGTTTCCTTGTCCTCATCTACATCATAGGGACAATGATACTACCTGCCTTCTAGTTTTGTTGTGAGCATTAAATAAGATGTTGTTGTTGTTAAATTCTGTCAAGTCAATTCTGACTCACAGGGACCTTGTATCGGGTTTCCAAGGAACGACTTGGTAGTTAGCAGTCCAGTTCTTATCCTACAGCACCACATGTAGAAGGTTTATATGAAACTTTGTAAAAGGTTTGTAACTGTATCATGGGACAGGGTTGTTGTTGTTACGTACCGTGGAGTCCGTTCTAACTCATAGCGACCCTGCACAGGGTTTCCGAGGCTGTAAATCTTTATGGGAGCAGAACACCTCATCTTTCTCCCGTGGAACCACTGGTAGTTTCGAACTGCTGACCTTGAGGTTGGCAGCCCTACTCATAACCACTACACTACCAGAGCCTAGCTGCTTCATTATTTTCAGTGGAATCATCTTATTTATTTCACACAACAAGTATTTCTGGCACATGCTAATATTATGTCCCGTGACCTGTCTCCCCTGCCCCGCCCGACACACACACACACACACACACACACACACACACACACACACACATCCTTATCCCTTTGATTACTATAGTGCACTTGACCAAGCCAGGTCTTTTCAATGGCCTTGGTGGTGATTGGTGGTGATGTGCTGTGGAGTCCGTTCTGACTCATAGTGATCCTGTACAGGGTTTCTGAAGTTGTAAATCTTTACGGGAGCAGAAAGCCTCATCTTTCTCCCACCGAACAGCTGGTAGTTTTGAACCACCGACCTTGCAGCTCACAGCCTGAGCTACCAGAGCTCCTTTCAGTTGCCTTATAGGCATGTAAATTTGGACGGGGAAAAGAAAGACCAAAGAAAAAAGATGCATTGGAATGATGGCGTTGCTGAAGAATATTGAATATACTAGGGACTGCCAGAAGAGCAGACTCATCTGCCTTGGAGGAGGCACAGCCAGAATGCTCCTTAGAAGCATGCCACCAGAACATGTTATCAGGAAAGACCAATTACTATCAAAAGGACTCAATGCTTGGTAGAGTACGGGATGACCAAAAACGAGAGGACCCCTAAGGAGATTCCAACAACAGCTAAAATGGTGAGAGATCATGGTTCTGAATGCCTCGGGGAGGAACTAATGAATGAAGAAGAGGGATTTAGGAAGAAGGGGTGCCAAGGAACAAGATAGAAGGGAACTGTGAAAGGCATTCAAATCATATTAGGAATCTGGTCTTTAGCCTAAGAACCTTCGAGCCATGGGTATCCTCCCTTTAGAGACAGGCCACATGGTTAGATTAGCAAATTAAGAAAAAGATCATTGTGGTTGTTTGGTGGAGAATAGATGTAAGAGCCATCAGAAGGAGAAGCAGGGATACTGTTGAGAGATTTCTGTTATTATCAGGGGAGAGAAGACAGGAGCTGGATTAGAGAGATGCTGAGAGAAGAAAAGTTAGCAGATTGAAAGCTATTTAAGATGTAGATTTAGGGCTTTGTAATTGACTGGTGTTCTGGACCAAGAAGAAGGAAGATTGTTTACTCATTGTTTACACATTATTTACTCACAGGGATATACTTACTGTATCCAAGATGAGTCCAAAGAGAAAGAATTAGGGAGACTTTTGACAACAACTTGTGATTTCAAATAATGCTTTGTTGTTAAATTGGGATACATTTCTGCAGTTTGGTATCATAGTTCTCCTGCCAGCACCATGATAGGGATGCTATTTACAATCATTAGGATGACATTGGGATTTGAGTCCGTGGAAATGCACTATAAATCATAACATGGTTACAACAAGATCTTCTGAGATGGTCAGAAGAGGCGTGTTGTTGCTGATAGGTGCCGGCGAATCAGTTTCGACTCATAACAACCTATGCATAACAGAAGGAAACATGTCCGGTCCTGTGCCAAACTGCTGCCACTGTGTCAATCATCTTATTGGGAGTCTTTTTCTCTAACCCTTCACTTTACCAGGCACAATGTCCTTCTCCAGGGACTAGTCCCTCCTGATAACGTGTCCAAAGAGACCAAGAGTATGAGAAATGACACCCTGAACAACACATGCTTGAGGAATTGACAAATTCCGTCTTATCTTGATGGATCCAGGACACTGTCGAGGAAGGTTTAACAGTGGGAATTTATTTTCTATCAGGTATTTGCTGGAATTGTCCCACAGTGGCCTTGAATTCTTCTCCTGACCTTTGTGACAGTGCCGTTGATAGGGGGACAACAGCCCAGGTGGAAAAGTGACTTGCTGAAGGTAATGCACATAGAGAAATTTCACCTTGGGTCTACCTGCCACAAGAGTTATGTATGCTCTTCTCACCAGCCCACAACGTCTGCCATATGAAAGGCAGGAGGACATTTAGTCTTGAGAAAGAAGGCTTGGTGGGCCTTGGTATTAATTTTCTCACTCCTACCTGAGTCTTCATCTGTCAGATGAGAACAATGGCGATGTCTTCCATATAATGTAGGAGTACCTGAATGGTGCAAATGGGTAAGCATTCATGTGCCAACTGAAAGATTGGTGGTTGAATCCACCACCCAGAGGAACCTTGTAAGAAAATATTCCAAACTGTCACAGTCTTAAAAATCCTATGGAGCACAATTCTACTCTGCACACATGATCCTGCTATGAGTTGAAATCATTGGGCTTTATAGGGTTGTTTTAGGAATGAAAGGAGAGAGATGAGCTTTCTGCTCCCGCAAACATTTGAAAGCCTCAGAAACCCTAAACTATGAGTTGGAACCGACTTGACAGCCTTTAACAACAACAATAATAAAACAAAACAAAACACTGAAAGCACTTAGGAGTGTGTATGTCTGACACATAGTTGCTGTGTGTTGTTGAGTAGATTCTGATTCGATTAGCCCCATAGTGGTTCCTAGTTTGTAATCTTTACGGAAGAAGTTGTTGTTGTTAGGTGCCATCGAGTTGGTTCTGACTTATAGTAACCCGATGTACAGTAGAATGAAACACCATGTACAGTAGATCTTGCACCATCCAAACAATTGCCGTTACATTTGAGCCCATTGTTGCATCTGCTCTTTCAATCTGTCTCTTTGAAGGTCTCCTTCATTTTCACTGACCCTCTACTTTACCAAGCATGATGTTCTTCTCCAAGGACTGATCCCTCTTCATTGTTGTGTTGTTGTTAAGTGCCGTCGAGTCGATTCTGACCCATAGCGACCCTGTACAGGGTTTCCGAGGGTGTAAATCTTTACGGGAGTAAAAAGCCTCTTTCTCCCGCGGAGCAGCTGGTAGTTTCGAACCGCTGACCTTAAGGTTCGCAGCCCGATTCCTAACCACTACGCTACCAGAGCTCCTCTTCATAACATGTCTAAAATACATGAGATGAAATCTAACCATCCTTGCTTTTAAGGAGCATTCAGGTTGGACTTCTTCCAAGACAGATTTGTTTGTTCTTCTATCAGTGCAGAGAAGTAGCTGTTAGGAATCTCTAAGACAGTTTTGACTCACAGTGAGCCCAGGAACCACACAATGAAACACTGCCCAATCCTGAGCTGTCCTCTCAATTGGGGTTATGTTTGAGCCCATTGGTGTTGCCACTGTGTCAATACATCTCTTTGGGGGTTTCCCTCTTTTTATCTGACCCTCACTTTTCCAAGCATGATGTCCTCCAGGAACTGGTCCTTCCTGTTAACTTGTCCAAAGTGTGAGAGACGAAGTCTCACCATTCTAACTTCTAAGAAGCATTCTGGCGATACTTCTTCCAAGACAGATTTGTTTTTCTTCTGGTAATCCATGGTACTTTTAATATTCTTCACTAATACTGTAACTCAAATACATCAATTCTTGTACAATCTTCCTGATTCATTGTCCAGCTTTCACATGCAGAGAGTGGACCCTCCTGAAATGCTAGTTCTTATTACTATTATTTGGAGTCTTGGTGTGGCATTGTATGATAAGCACTGGACTGAAATGTCAGTTTGAACTGCAAAATAGGTGGTTCAAACTCACCAGCCACTCCTCAGAAATCCTATACAGAGTTGTTCTGAGTGAGAATCAACTTGATGGCACTTAACAACAACAACAACATTGCTATTATTCGTAGTATTATTAAAGGAGACTTGAACTTACTGGAGGTTAAGTCCAGAAGAAAGATGAAGAAGGCAAATGGGTTAAGAAGTTATAGGGAAGCCATCTTTGTCTCACTGGGGGTAGGGTGGTCTTTCAGTAGATAGAACTGATTCACAGTGGGAACAATGGGCACAGGAAGGAGCAAGCTCCCTGCCACAGGAGTTAATGGAATCTATGCTAGACAATGTTACGTTGATGTTAAGTCCCATCAAGTCGGTTCGACTCATGAGTTTGAACCGCCAACCTTGCAGTTCCATGCTTATCCTCTACCACCACAATGGCGTGTAGGAATGATGTAGAAAAAGGTCTGTTCATCGCATTGAGTTCCACAACCTCTGAGGGCCTTTCAAACTAAAAATCTGATTCTACCTCCCCAACCTGCTCTAAATTGACAACTTTTGTTGTGTCGGGGAATAAATCTAGGGCACCTGTTCCAAAAATAGCCACAGAGTAAGGCAGGAGAGGGGCTGAGGCTTGGTGTACGTCACTCTACCCTTGACTTATTCCTCAAGAAGGACCTGAGGCCAGACAGGAGCGGGGAACAGGGGAGCGAGTCATTTTGACCCATCTTTTGACATTCTATAACAACTGCCTCCTACATTATCCTTCAATGTCAGGCCCTGCTCACTCCATCTGGCCCAGGGAGACCCAGAGGACCACCATAAACCAATTGCCTTCAGCTGATTCTCACTCATGGTGACTGCAAGTATGCTGGAGTAGAACTGTGCTCCACAGCATTTTAAATAGCTGATTTTTTTAAAGGAGTTTGCTAGACATTTTTTCTGAGGCCCCTCTGGGTGGACTTGAACCTCCAACTTTTCAGTGAGCAGCTGAGCATGTTAACTGTCTACACTACCCAGGGGCTCTACTCAAAAGAAAGAGTACCCCACCTCACCAGGGCATTCACCCCAGAGATGCTCAGCCTACCCTCTCTATGGTACAAATTCAGAATTTTCAGAAGTCTCAATATGGAACAGAATGTGGGGTTTCTGTTTTTGAGCGCTGAAGGCATATTCACCCTTGAGATCTCTTACTTTTTAATGGACATTTAGGCAAGATGAGAGCTTCTTAAAGAGAGGGTCCATAAGTTATTCATCTTTGTATCTCTCATCACAGACTGAAGACATATTTAATGAATCTATGACAAATGGATACATGAGAGAATGAGAAAGCCAACTTACTCATTCACTCATTCAACACACATGCATCTACTGGGTTTCAATTTGGCTTGGTTTTTACAGGAAACGGGTCCAGGTCCAGGAAATACCTCCAGGCTAGAAAGAGTTTTGGAGTCCTGGTGTGGCACTGTAGGATAAGCATTGGATGTCTAACTACAAGGTCGGCTGTTCAAACCCACCAGCTGTTCCTCGGAAAACCTATACAGGGTCACTATGAGTTAGAACAGCAACAAGAAAAAGTTTCAGAATTTTGGGGGCTAAAATTGACATTTAAAGTTCCGTGGCCAGTGTTTGAATGGATGTAAGATTTGATCACACACAGACAGAGCGGGAATTAAGGACATAGTTGAACTGTCTTGGTTGAAGGACGTTACACATAAATGGTCCTCTCAAGTACTCAACTCTCTTTCTATGGTGGTTTTCAAATTGCCCACCAAGAGGTGAAGCTTAGTTCCCTCCTCATCCATGTGGGGTGGACTTAATGATTCACTTCTCTTGAAAGAAAGAGGGTGCAAGAGCTGGTGTGTCTCTTCTGAGACTAGGTTATAAAAGGCTTGACAGCTTCCTCCTTGTCTTCTCCCTCTCTGGGGAAGGCAAGCTGCCATTTTCTGAGCAGACTCAAACTGTCCTAAGGAGACAGCCATGTGGTGGAGAAGCAAGGCCTCCAACCAATAGCCAGTGAAGCTAATGAGGAGCACAAGCTTTTTCTACCGACCGCCAGGAGAGAGACTCACCGAGGAAGCAGGTGATCTAGCCCTTCCTGGCATGTTGACTGTAGTCTCAAAGGAGACACTGAGCCAAAAGAACCCACGTAAACTGCTTGCAAACTGCCCACTTTGGGGCTTTTTTTTTTTTTTTTCAGCAGTAGATAATTAATATGGATCTTGACCCCACTCCTGAGACCAAACTCTGTGCTAATCAGGGTTCAATCAGAAAAGAACCAATAGATGATAGATACCAGGGTAAGTAAAAAAAAAAAAAGTATTGTCACAGAATCATAGACACTTTTATGAAACAAAAATATCAAAATGTGAAGCTATTGTTTTTTGACATATCCTCGAGCGGGGGCCATGTGCTTTTCTGAAGGTGGCATTTCCATCTCTCAAATCTTCCCTGAAGAATTCTGCACTCTTAGATTTATACTTTAGCAAAAACAACAGATTGATACCATGTCAAAATGGCAGTTTTGGCATTCTCAAAGGACTCCAGTCGTGTTCCTTTAATGTTCTTTGAGTTTGGGGAAGAAAAAGAAGTCCAAAGGTACGAGATCAGGATTGTAGGGTAAATGACATAAAGTTTTCCAACAAAACTCTCATAGGCCAGCCTTGCTACCCTTGAAGAAAGAGCAAGGATATTATCATGATGGGAAACAATTCCATGGTACCGGTACTC
>NW_006408620.1:7565206-7589753 GCF_000296735.1 Chrysochloris asiatica | reverse complement strand
ACTGATTGGAAGAGATCCATATTTGTGCCCATTCCAAAGAGAGGTGACCCAATGGATTGCAGAAATCATCAGACAATCTCTTTGATAACTCATGCGAGTAAAGTTTTACTAAAGGTAAAAGCTGCAAGCATACATTGACAGAGAACTTCCAGAGGTTCAAACCAGATTCAGAAGAGGCTGTGGAATGAGAGATACCATTGCTGATGTCTGATGGATCTTGGCTGAAAGCAGAGAATATCAGAAATATGTTTACCTGTGCTTTATTGACTATGCAAAGGCTTTTGATTTTGTGGATCATGACAAGCGATGGATAATATTGCAAAGTATGAGTATTCCTTAACACTTAATTTGGCTCATGAGGAATCTGTACACGGACCAAGAAGCAGTTGTTCAAACAGTACATGGGAACACTGGATGGTTTAAAATTAAGAAAGGTGTACAACAGGGCTATATTCTTTCACCATACTTATTCAACCTGTATGCTGAGCAAATAATCCAAGAAGCTGGGTTCTATAAAGAAAAACGTGGCATCAGGATTGGAGGAAGACTCATTAACAACCTGTGATATGCAGATGATACAACCTTGCTTGCTGAAAGTGAAGAGGGCTTAAAATATTTACTGATGAAGATCAAAGAGAACAGCTTTCAGTATGGATTGCATCTCAAAATAAAGAAAACAAAAATCCTCACCACTGGACCAATAAACAACATTCTTATCAACGGAGGAAAGATTGAAGTTGTCAAGGACTTGATTCTTCTTGGATCAACTATCAACACTCATGGAAGCAGCAGTCAAGAAATCAAACTACGTATTGCATTAGGAAAATCAGCTGCACAAGACCTTTTTAAAGTGTTGCAAAGCAAATATGTCAGCTTGAGGACTAAGGTGCGCCTGACCCAAGCCATGATATTTTCAATAACCTCATATGCATGTGAAAATTGGACAGTAAATAAGAAGACCATAGAAGAAGAATTGATGCTTTTGAGTTATGGTGTTGAAGGAGAATACTGAAAGTGCCATGGACTGCCAAAAGAACCAATAGATCTATTGTGGAATAAGTGCAGCCAGAGTGCTCCTTGGAGGCCAGGATGGCCAAACTTTGTCTCTCATGCTTCATACATGTTGTCAGGAGGGACCAGTCGCTGGAGAAGGATATCATGTTTGGTAAGGTGGAGGGTCAGAGAAAAAGAGGAAGACCCCCAGTGAGATGGATTGGCCAAGTGGCAGCATCAATGAGCTCAAGCATGGCAACAATAGTGAGGTTGGCCCTGGATCGGACAGTGTTTCATTCTGCTGTGCATAAGGTCACTATGAGTTGGCACCAACTTGATGGCACCTAACAACTACAAGGCAGCTAAGAAGGAGCTCTGGTAGCGTAGTGGTTAGAAATCGGGCTACTAATCTCAAGGTCAGCAGTTCTCCATGGGAGAAAGATGAGTCTTTCTGCTTCCGTAAAGATTTACAGCCTCGGAAACCCTGTACAGGTTTGCTCTATGAGTCGGAACAGACTCCATGACACATAGCAACAACAAAAAGGTGACTAAGACAAGTGTGCTATGGATAGAACTCGTCTGCAGGCCTCCACTGACCAAAGAGACAAGTTTGAAACCTTTTGTTTGTGTGCATGTATGACCTGGGAACCCTAGGAGCCATACTTTCTGACTTGCTCTCAAAGATGGATGAACTGATGGATGGAGAGGGGAGAAGGGAGGGAGAGAGACAGAGAGAAAGAGAGAGGGAGTTAGATCGAGAGATAGCTGGTTATGTAAGTAGGTAGGTAGATATAGAAAGGGAGGGTAGGAGACAGACAGATCTGTGTCAGGAATATGACCTGGTGTGATGCTGTAGGATAAAACACTGGACCACTAGGTCGGTTTGAACTACAAGATTGGTGGTTCAAACCCACGAGCTGCTCCTCGATACAGGATCACTTTGCATTAGAATCAACTCAACAGCACTTAACAAGAACAGTAAGTTGGAGTCCTGGTGTGTCACTGTAGGATAAGCACTAGCCACAAGGTCAGATTGGTCAGAAGTTCAAACCCAACAACTGCTCCTCAGAAACCTTATATAAGGTTGTTAGGAGTCAGAACCAACTGGACAGCACTTAACAACAACAACTTGTGGGTGCTGGTTAAGCAGTGCCTGTCAGGATGCTATCGGCATGCCCCACGCTGAAGCTTGAAGTCTATAGGGCAGGCCATCAGAAAGGGCAGACGTGAGGTAGGGGGGCAAGAGAGCACTGGCCCCCATGAGGAGGGGCTGAACCTGTATCAGTTTTCACTACCTCCAACCATGATGATGTGGGAAAACCTATAAGAGAAGCTCGTGCTCTTTGTCCAAGACTAACCCTCGCACCTGTCCCAGGACTCAGAGAAGCTGAAGAAAGGTCCAGGAGAGCAGCTGCAGATGTGACTGCCACCCATCAACAAGGTGAATGTGCACATGGGAGCTACAGAAGTACCCACCCTGTCCTTCCAAGCATGAAAATGAAGCAATTGCTTTCACTTCCAAATGTCCTGTGGAAATCTCTCTCATACCCTCCTGAACACGGTGCACATGCTCAGTCTCTCCCAATTACCCACACCCACAGTGTTCTTTACAACCTGTACTTTGGGTGACTCCCAAATGGATTCTCACTCAATCGCTTTGCTGTGCCTTCGTCTTCAGAGAGGTCCCTGTGGGAGAGGCAAGTAGACATATAAAGGGGCAGAGAACATGCTACCATGCAAACGTGTCCACAGAGTCGTGAGAGCACATGAGCAGGGAACTGTTATATGATCCAACAGTCCCAATCCTAACTATAGTCTCAGAAGAAATGCAGTGAATTAGGCAGAAATGCTTACCAATGTCCACTGCAGCAGTTGTCACAAAAGCCCAAAGGTGAAAACAACAGAAATGTCCATCAAGAGATGAGTGGATAAACACAATGTGGTCTATACACACCATGGAATATGACCCAACCATAAAGAGAAATGACTTCACTTTGTTCAGATCAACCATCAATGCTCATGAAAGCTGCAGTCAAGAAATCAAACAATGTATTGCATCAGGCAAATCTGCTGCACAAGACTTTTTAAAATGTTGAAGAGCAAAGATGTCAGTTTGAGGACTAAGGTACGTCTGACCCAAGCCATAGTATTCTCAAATAACCTTATATGCATGTGAAAGCTGGACAGTGAATAAGGAAGATCATAGAAGAATTGATGCATTTGAGTTATGGTGTTGGTGAAAGTAACATGGGCTGACAGAAGGACAAACAGATCTTTGTTGGAAGAAGCACAGCCAGAGTGCTCCTTAGAGGCCAGGATGGCCAGACTTCATCTCTCATACTTCAGCTATATTGTCAGGAGGGACCAGTCACTCGAGAAGGATATCCTGTTTGGTGAAGTGGAGAGTCAGAGAAAAAGAGGAAGACCCCCAACTACATGGATTGGTACAGTGGCAGCAGTGATAGTCTCAGGTGTGGCAACAATTACGAGGCTGGCCCAGGACTGGGCAGTGTTTTGTTCTGCTGTGCATAGGGTCACTATGAGTCGGTAGTGACTTGATGGCACCTAACAGCAACAACGACATAAAGAAAAATAAAATTCTGAGACCTGCAACAACACAAAAGGACAAATGCTATGTGACCTCACTTACATGACATCAGCAATTGTGGTGAAATCAACGAAGATTCATGGTTTTAGTTTGGGGGGCACTGAGTTTACGTCAACGGCGATGGGAGATTTTGGAAAAAGAATCGTGTTGATGGTGGTATAACATGGAACATGCCATCAGTGTCGTGGGGTTGTGAATGTGGAAGTGGTTGGTGAATGACCAGGTGTGTACAGTATGTTTTCACCTCCATACAAGTATTTTAAACAGGAGGTACATATGGGGGGAGGGGGAGTTAAAGGAATCAGAAGAGGGAGCTACTACTCTTTTCTGGGGATTGAAAATAATTTATGGGAGTAATATATGAGCTGGGCATGAAAAGATGATTATGGATTTGCTAGCTGGTTAGAAAGCATTCATGAAGAGGAAACAGTATTTTTAAAAAGAATTAATTTTATTGTTGTTAAAAATATACACAGCATAGCATACAATGACTCAACAGTTTCTATATGTGCAGATCAGGAGTTGTGCAACCCTCCTCACTCTCCTTTTCTGATTTTTTTCTCCCTGATTAGCGTGGACTCACTGCCTCCCCCGCCCCAGAGTCCTGTCTAATCTTTCAAGTTCCTAATGTCAATTTCATCCCGTATTGACAGTTCTTGAAAGAGCACAATGCTCAAGGCAACCATTCTGGACTCATTCAGCTAAACTATTGTTTGGTTTAAAGAAGACTTCAGGGCATATTTTTAGTTGAAAGTCTTAAAAAGATTATCTCAGGAGAACAGTTTCAGAGGTTCTTCCAGCGTGAGCTCACTGAGAATTTAAAGTTCTGAGAAAATAGTTTTGTTTTTTTTAAGGACCCAAATGTTTAACATGACATGAGATATTTGAGAGATAGCAATTGGGTTGCATGGCTTGATCCGAACCTATGTGTGAGGAAGTAGTAAGAGATGAGGATCCAAATTAAGAGTTGCCAAGATCAAGCCAGAAAAGTCCTTTGGGAACATACCAAAGATCTGGGTTTTTCCCATATAGGCAGAGGGGAGCTATTAGAAGTTGGGGATGACCCCGACAGAATATTATTTAGAACCATCACTCTGGCAGGCAGGCATATGGAGAAATAGGCAGAGAGACCTGATGTAATTCTTGTAATTCACAGTAATTCATGTCCAGCGATGCTCATTGTAACACAAGAAAAGATGAGACAGTTTGGGGGATGGAGAGTAGACACAGGAAGATAGAGGCCAAGAAATTAATCAGAATTGGAGGTGGAAAGAAGAGAGAAGAGTCAGAATGACTACAAGGATTTTGATGCCTGGAGAGCTGATGTCTTCTACTCTGAGACGTAAAGTTTACGTCTAGAGTCACAGTTCCAGTTGTGGTATTAGTGAAGAAGACTGAATAGACCATGGACGGCCAAAAGACAGAACAAATCAATAGCAGAAAAAATACAACCAGAACGTTCCTTAGAAGCAAAGGTGCTGAAATTTCAGCTCACTTGTTTTAGACACATCATCCCAAAACTGATCACACACACAAAAGACATCCTGTCAAAAAGTAGAGGGCCAATGAAAATGAGAGAAACCTTCAATGAGATTGGCACTCTAGCCACAACAATAGTCTCAATGGTTTCAGTGATTGTCAAGATGGATTTGAACCAGCCAACTTCTGTTGTTACGCTGTGTGTGATGCAATGCACTGTGATGTGCTACTATGAATACAAGGTCTTCATAAACTGGAGCCAACACAGTGGCAACTACCAACAATAGTTCTACTACGAGGTTCAAGTGCTGGAGGTTTGGGATATGTCAAGCTTAGTGAACTCTTCTGTTAGTTTCTTGTACTGTGGTGGCTTACACGTTGCTGTGATGTTGGAAGCCCTATCATTGGTATTTTAAATACTAGTAGGGTATTTCAGTGGAGCTTTCAAACTAAAACAGGCTAGAGAGAAGAGAAATGACCCAGCAGAATGAGAAATCATCGAATAATGTCATTAATATCACATGCAAGTAAAATTTTGCTGAAGATAATTAAGAAATATTTGCAACAGTTCATCAATAGGAATGTAAGCAATTCAAGCCAGAATCAAAAGAGGATGTTGCTGACATCAGATGGATTTGGACTGAAAGCAGAAAATACCAGGAAGATGTTTACTTGTGGTTTATTGACTCTGCAAAGGCTGTGTGGATCATGACAAATTATGGACAGCATTGTGAAGAATGGGTATTCCAGACACTTCATTGTTTTCATGAGGAACCTGTACACAGAAACAAACAGAACAAGAGGATAGTGAATGGTTTAAAATCAGGAAACATGTGCTCCAGGGTTGTATTCTTTCACTATACTTATTCAATCTGTATGCTGGTTCTATAATCCAAGAAGCTGGATAATATGAAGAAGAATGTGGTTTAGAGGGAAACTCATCAACACCCTGAGATATGCATATGATAGTTGCTTGCTGAAAATGAAGAGGACTTAAAATACTTACTGACAGCAAAGACCACAGTCTTCAGTGTAAAGAAAACAAAAATCCTCACAACTGGACCAATAAATAACATTATGATCAATGGAGACAAGATGGAAGTTGTCATATACTTCATTTTGCTTGGATCAACACTTATGAAATCAGTAGTCAAGAAATCAAATGATGTGTTGCATTAGGCAAATCTTCTTCACAAGACCTCTTTAAAGTGTTCAAGAATAAAGATGTCAGTTTGAAGACTAAGGTGCGCCTGACCCAAACTATGGTATTTTCAATAGCCTCATATACAGGTGAAAGTTGAACAACAAATAAGAGAGATAGTAGAAGAAACTATATATTTGAATTATGGTGTTGGAGGAGAATATTAAAAGTATTAGGGACTGCCAGAAGAACAAACAAGTCTGTGTTGGAAGTAGTACAGCCAGAATGCTTCTTTGAATTCAGAAAGGTGAGACTTTCTCTCTAGTGCTTTGAACATGTTATCAGGAGGGGGGCCAGTTCCTGTAGAAGGACATCAGGTTTGGTAAAGTGGAGGGTCAGGGAAAAAGAGGAAGACCTTCAAAGGGATGAACTGTCCCAGTGGCTGGAACAATGGGCTCAAACGTAACAATTGTGAGGATGGTGCAGAACCAGACATTGTTTTGTTCTGTTGCGTCTATGGTTGCTGAGTTGGAACCAATTTGACAGCTTACCAATACCACACTTGGTGTGCCTTCAGGACATCTTAGAGACAGCTGAAAATATGTGTCTGTGTATCTATTTGCTAGCCTTTTTTTTTCACCCCCCCCTTTTGTTTTCTTTTTTTCTTGTGCCACATGAGCACCATCCCCATCTCCTTTCATCAGCCCCACCCAGACAGATTGGATACTACTCAGTGGAGAGTATCTTCCTCCACACCCTCTGGATCTAGGCTTCCTCTTGAAAGCTTGTAAGCCAGTCACTTCTTGCCTTTGTAGCCCCCTATTTTGGGAAGCCAATGTCCAACTTGGCTCTCCCTGTCTATTCTGTGTATGGAGTGGGTGGGAATGATCCTTGCTGTAAAGATTTGTTCCCTCTTTTGAGCTACTGCATCTATAGGTGTAGGTCAAGTTCATCAAATTATATCAGATTATAATTTTTTTCCTCTTCTTTCTTATTCTAGTTGAATTGTGACCATCCAGCCATTGAAGCCAGGTCAAGTGGGCATTGTCTGCAAGTGTGGGTGTTCTTGTGCATACACCCATACTTCTTATCCACTGGATGCTTCACTCTCCACTCTAGTCCTCTGTGGTTAGCCTTATTTTTAATGGATACATATAGGCTTCCTCATTTTAATCTTTGTCCTTTATGGCCAAACAATAAAACATCAAGGGCCACGTAAATGCTTTCTAGTGTTAAATGCAACACCCACAACCACCCTCTCTGCCAGTAACTCCTCCTGGGTAGGTTGGAGATCATGGAATTGGTTTAAGGTAGTAAAAGGGAATGGGAAAAATATAGCCATTGGGTTTATTAGTGAGCATGGGATATCTCAAAGGAACCCTGGTAGCACAATGGTTAAAGTGCCTAATTGTTCACCAAAAGGTTGGCGGTTCAAACCCACCCAGGAGATTTGTAAGAGAAACACCTGGGGATCCATTCCTGTCAAGATCCCAGCAAAGAAAACCCTATGGGGACAGTTTTCCTCGGCCAAGTGACATTCCTAGAGTCAACAGCATTCAATCCCAACCCTGATGATAGGGTACCCTTAGATCATATACCCTCCTGTGTGTGGTGATTGTACCAAAACAGATTTGCGTCCCTCTCTTGCCTATTCTGATGATGTTTGTACCCCTTGAAGTCAATGATACCTTATGTGGTTCTGACTTCTCTGTATTTACCCGAGGATTCCAGGGAGGCCACAGAGGAACCTTCTGGAGCCCTAGCATTTGAATTTTCCAAGCAAGAAGTCCATATGCTTGTCCTTCAGTGTGCTAGTTGACAGAGAGACGGAGCAGGACCCTGGAACTGTTTGATGTGAAGATGATGACCTTCTGTTCATCCCTACCCTTGCAGTGCATGTTTGCATTCAAGACCTCAAGCAGTCAAAATGACAAGAGCAGAGAGCTCGTCTGATGTCCCAGCTTCTGAGACAGTGGCTGGGATTTTGTATCTACTGAGGAAGAAATGGGGCAGGCAGAGGTGGCCCTTTAGACTGCAAGGCTGCCTGCAGTACCGCTGAGATAAGATGAGCAAAGCTGTTATTTCTTCCTCCAATAGGAACAGAGCGAGAGACAGAGAAAGAAGGATAAAGAAAGAGAGAACTTCTGAGAATCCCTGGCATGTCAGGGGTGGTGGGCTGTGGGGAAAGTTGGGTACATCATCAAGGGAAAACAAAGACTTTCAAATGAAATGTTACAACACAGTCTCCTTTCAGACCAGCCACCACTCATGCTGGATGGAAGTGTTTGCTATACCAGCACGCAGAAGGCTTTGCATAAAATGCCTGAAAACTTTCAGCACCTTGGGAGAAAAGCCTGGTCTCTGATCTTCTAATTCATATATCATTCTCACCTTTAGGGATAGACACTGTCTGTCCCCAGTAAAGCAGTGGCCAGGTGGCTTGGGTTTCCAACTACTTTATAATGGAGCTGGTTTTCCTTTGATATGCTGAGTACAACTACTAAGGTTTAGGAACCAAAAGCACAAACAGAATTATCCTTCCTTACTGTATGGTAGCATAGTGGTTACGACTCGGGCTGCGAACCTTAAGGTCAGCGGTTCGAAACTACCAGCCGCTCCGCGGGAGAAAGATAAGGCTTTCTACTCCCGTAAAGATTTACACCCTCGGAAACTCTGTACAGGGTCGCTATGGGTCGGAACTGACTCAACAGCACTTAACAACAACAACAACAACTGTATGGTGGGAGTACCTGGAGAATGATTAATGTACCTGACTGTAAATCCAACTGTTAGAGGTTCCAGTCTACCCAGAGGTGCCTCCGAAAAAAGACCTGGCAATCTAGTCCTGAAAACTCAGCCATTGCAAACCCTGTGGAGCACATTTCTACTCAGACACTTATGGGGTTGCTCTGAGTGGGAATCAACTCAAGAAGGACTGACAAATGACGCTTCTGCACAGCTCTGCCATGCAAGCAGGGTTGGAGCTTAAGATTTCCAATTCACACATATTCCTGGTAAGTCTCTGAAAAGAACCAGAAAAAGGGAGAGATTTGCAAAGGTAGTTGTTATTGTTAAGTGCCATAGAGTCCATTCTGACTCATAGCGAGGAGTGACTGGTGAGTTTGAACTGCCGACCTTGTGGTTCAAACCGACCTTATGGTCGAGTGCTTATCCTACAGGGTGGTGGTGGTGATGTACTGTAGAGTCAGTTCCAACTCATAGCAACCCTGTATAGGGTTTCTGAGGCTGTAAATCTTTATGGGAGCAGAAATCCTCATCTTTCTCCTGTGGAACAGCTGGTAGTTTCAAACTGCTGACTTTGCGGTTTGCAGACCGATCCTACAGGGTATGTGGCTTAAAATCACAGAAGCTTGTTGGATTATAGGTGTGGAGTCTGGATTTGATGTTATGTTCATCCCAAAAGCTTTAGGGATGATCCTCCTACTTTTCTTCTAGTTTATGGTGGGCCCAGACATTTCTCTGCTTGTGTCAGAGTGACTAGTCTGCCTGCATGCTCACTTTGCCATCTTTCCCTTCTTGTAATGACTCTAGTCATCTTGGATTAAGCACTCCTCTAATGATCTCATTTTATCTAATTTCATTTGCAATGACCCTATATCAAAATAAGGTGCCTGTTCAGGTATGAAGATAGGATTTCAACATATTTTTTGGGGGGTGGGATGGGGAGATGGAGTGGGGCACAGTTCAACCCATAACATTCAGACAATTAGGAAATGGACAAGAACCCAGATTTCTGACTATTCTTCCAGCTACCTGTTTATTGAGCGCTTACATGTACAAGATCTTAGGGATATAGACACAGGACCTGTAGGTGCTCTACTAGAATCCAGGGAGTGGGGAGCCTGGTTTGTGGGTGTGGACCCAGCTGACATGTGTCTCCCACTGCTCCCTACTCAGCTCCATCAAAATTTTATGGAAGTTTCTTCAACTCTTTGAGCCTTGTCTTCATATATATAAAGTGGGACTCATAATCCCAGCTATAAACCAGAGTTGTAAAGATTGTAAAAGGAGCTCTGATAGCATAGTGGTTACAAGTCGGGCTGCTAACCTCAAGATCAGCAGTTTGAAACTACCAGTTGTTCCGTGGGAGAAATATGGCTTTCTGCTTTCCTCAATATTTACAGCCTCAGAAATTCTATACAGGGTTGCTATGAGTCAGAACTCCACAGCATACCACCACAAAAGACTGTAAAAGGAAACGGTCCCTTTGTAAAGATAGGGTCATTTAATTACCTTTGACACATTTGGTCAGTGCCCTGGTAAACCACTGTATGAGCTGAGGTTGTTGTTGTTGTTAGGTGCCATCGAGTCAGAACCGACTCATAGCGACCCCATGCACAGCAGAACGAAACAATATCCGATCCTGGGCCAACCTCACTACCGCTGCCACACTTGACGCCATCAATGATGAGCGAGGTTAGCTGGAGGTTAGTATTGACCTATGACTAGCAGAGGAGTTCTGGTGGTGTAATATTAACACTCTAAGCTGCTAACTGAAGGTTGGTGATTTGGACCTGCCTGGTAGCTCTGCAGAAGAAAGACCTGGTAATTCACTTCCACTAAAAAGTACAGTCAAGAAAACCCTTTGAGGAAGTTCTTCTCCGTCACATGTGGGCACTTTGAATTGAAACTCACTGGACCGCACCTCACAACAACTAGCAGGAGCCTGCTGGGTCCCCCAAGAGAAAGCATTTCTTGGTATTATCCTTGGAGTCATCACCAATTATGCCTGAAAAGTGAGAGAATCCAGTGCCTCCCCTCCCCCAGATGAGAACTGTATGTTGATTTAATTTGCTCAGCTGTCTGGTCATCTGGCTACAACCTGCAGAATCTTGTGGTGACAAAAAAGAACCAAGCCGTTCTAGAAAGCTACATCACTGGAAGAAACTAAAGTCCCAAGTCACATAAATCGCCTCCTAATTAGGAAGTAATTGTGCCCCCAAGTGGGGCTACATGGATGTAGAGGCACCTTGCAAATTGCCGATTAGTTTCATAGCAGCCACTTGGTATTTATTGCCACTTCAGTCTGTGAAAAATGTGATACAAACGGCCCATCCTTTGCTGCTTCATCACAGGGAGAGAACTGGGGTTATGGGAAGGCCCAGAAGACTGGGAATGAGGTAAGAAAAAGGAAAACCTCTGACTGTTTTCTTGGAGAAAGGTGACCTAGGACAAGTCCTTTCACTCTCTGGTTCTCAGTCTCCTCCTCTGTAACACGGGGCTAAATTAAAATAGTGCTGTAACCCCTCTCAAAAGGGCATTGGGGGTAGAATTATCACCTCCATGTGGGAGATGCAGTTTTGATCACTGTCTAATGCATGCCCATGGAAACTTGTATGTTGCTAGGATGTTGGGCAGGTTTCAGCCAAGCTTCCAGACGGAAGTTTAGGGAGCAAGTTCCAGCTATCTACTTGTTAACATCAGCCAGTGAGAAACCTCTGGGTCACAGTGTTCTGACCTACAACTTATCCTGTGGGGTGGAGCAGGACCAGGTGACATTCCATTCCACTGTGCACGGGGTCACTGTGAATCAGGGGACAACTCAATGACAGCCAGCAATGATGGAAATCATCACAGGACAGTTTCCAAAGATGCACAGACTGGCAGGCACCTGGTACTGCTACTGTGTTCTGATGCCAACAATCCCTCACATCCTGCTGGTATGTGTGTTCTTGCCCATGGTGACGTTAATGATCCATTTCTCTTATACCCTGGGTATGTGCCCAGGGGGTGGTATAGAGGGTGGTGGACTTAGAAAGGCACACTGACCCAAATTTTCCCATCAGCAGGAAGATTTCACAGTACCAAGTCTGTGAAAGTCGTTCATTCTGACTTGTAAGCATCCAAGGAATGGTGATTTCCTTCATCCATATCAATACTTAATAACAGGTTGAGTCATGAAATCCTGGTTGCTAAGAACTGCAAAAACTTAGGGGTCTTCCTCTCAAGCCTTGGCTTCCTTGCCTACAAAGTAAGGGGACAGGAACCAGTAGAGTCTGGGTCAGGCAGAAATATAGGGGGCTCCAGGACTCCCTGGATCTCCTAGTTACTTATAAGCTGGATGAGTGGATGCAAAGACTATCCACTTCTGAGAAGGTCTCATGCACAGAAAAGAAGGCAATTCCTGAGTGAAGAGAGCTTCAGACTAGCACACTGTTTGCGCTTCACTACTAGCTTCAAGGTTAGCTGTTCAACTCTACCTGGTGGCACCACAGTAGAAAGACCTGCAAATCTGCTTTCATAATGATCACACCTAAGCAATATACAAGAGGAATGTTGACAGAAGAATGATGAAGGCAGGGGAAGACACAGGGAAGGTGTAAGAGTTACAGAGAATGAGGTAAATACTGTTATATACACAACCCTCTAATAATAGTGATCTACGGGTAGCTAGCTGGATAGATACACAGGCTGAAGAGGTTTGACAGAGGTATGGTGCTGAACGATAAGCACTGGACCACAAGATCGGTTTGAACTAAAAGGTCAGCAGTTCAAACTCACCAGGTGCTCCTCGAAAACCCTATACAGGGTAGCTAAGAGTCAGAACCCACTTGGCACTAACAACAACATTTACCTTTACTACAAACGTATCCATGAATATGGTGCAACATACAGAGGAGGGGGCAAAGTTATGAACACTTGATAGGTACTCAGGATTCTAATCTTGGGGGACACCATGGCCAAATGGCATAACATAGTCCCCAAACACAATGCTCTACATCCTACTTTGGTGAGTCATCCACAAACATAGTCCACGAACATAACATAGTCCACAAACACAATGCTCTACACCCTATTTTGGGATATTAAAAGCTCATGAATTATTTGTCTCTCCTTGTCTGGAGGAAACAAGAGTAATGAAAATTGAAGTGGACTGATGAATGGGCCACATGGACATTAGTGTCCGTGACCCTGAGGCCAAAAGTGCTTGGCTACCATTACCAACTTCTCTGAATGGGATCACATTGGAAGGTCCTAGTAGAGTGGGAGAAAATGTGGGAGAACGAAATTATTTCAAAAAAAAGGAAAAAGACCAGGCTCACTGGTCCAAACAGAGAAGGGTAGAACCCTGAGATGATGGCTCTTGGTCATCCTTCATGTCTGGAACTGAGCTCACCCCTGTAGCTCAATTTTCAGCCAGGCAATAGAGAGTTAAGTAGGAGGACAACAACACTATTGAGTATGTACAATACTACAGAATGGTCAACAATTCAAGACCCAAAGGGTAGCATCTACCCAAGGATCCGTTTAGAAGTGTGAGGAAGAAGGAGGCAACATGGGGAGGAAGGGGGATAAGTGATGTTATATCGACAGGACTGCAAGTGACATGAAAAGAACCGGGGAGGATCCATTGGATGTAAAACTGACGGTCTGTTCTCTAAACCTCCACTCAATTCTCCATAAAAAGTTAAACAACAAATAAAGATTGCAGCCAAGGAAGTCCTATGGGGTCACCATGTGTCATAATCAACTGGACGGCCACAAGTTTGGTTTTTATTTCTTATGCCTGAGGAAGTCTACCTATCTTTATGGACTGCGCACAGGCCTTACCTGGAGCTTTGCCCACCAGAGCTTGGCTCTCTGGAAGCCTCCCACATGTTAGTATTTCTGGCAGCTACAATGCTGCCCCAGGCAAACTTGACTGAAGCCAGTTTTCCCATGTGTGGAAGCCCTCTGCCATCAGTATAAAGAGCAATCTGTTCCCTTCCTGATTTCACCACAGCCACCCCCAGCAGACTCCAGTGGAGACTCTATCTTCTGAGATCAGACAGCTAGAATGGTCTACTGAGGGACACAGGGCTAGCAGAAGGAAACCACTCCTCTCTTCAGACTAGAGCAGCCACCAAATCCTTCCAGATGGCACGGAGCTCGGCAGCTACATTGGAGTACCTGCAGAGGAATGTTGCAGACTAAGCCAACTGTGGGAAGGTTGGTTCTAGACCAGGTCCCACCTGGAAGAGCAGGAACTGGGGGCCACCAACACTTGGAAGATCCCACAGTGACCACTCGACTGTAGTCTCCAAAAGAGTAAACAAAGCCTCATACAGAGTAGATACCTGACGTATATGTAGATCTTCAAGGAATGAGAAGTAGCTTGGTGGTTCTCCATGTCCTGCTATGACTCAGAGAGCTTAGAGAGTTGCAGCTCCCAGGATTGGGTACTGTGACCATTGTGACCATGTATGTGACATTCTGAACTCTGTGACTGCTACAGTGGCCTCTGTGAAACTAAAGACCTTTAAGAGATTAATGAGAGGAGGAGGACATTTTTAACTCCCCAAGGAGCTATACCCTCATTCACCACAATATGAGTTCTCATTTCTGAGGGGAAATGTCCACATTGTCTAATGAGGTGTATCCCAGGATCCAGCTGGAATGAGAAGGGAGCCCAGGAGCTACTTGCTTGAGCTAGAGACACCCTTCCACCCACCAACCTCTATGCATCAATCATACTGTACCCTATTTATCTACACATCCATCTAAAAGTGCATTTTCTTTTCCCTTCTATCTATCCAACCAATCAGTTTTCACCCATGGACTGTTATCGATCCATCCATCAATCCATTTATTGATCCATTCATTGATGAATCCATCCGTTGATCTATCCATCCATCCATCCATCCATCCATCCATCCATCCATCCATCCATCCATTTGTCTATACATCCATCTGTCCATCTATCCATCTAATGGTTTTTCAGCCATGATCTATTATCTACTCATCCATTGACTCATTAACCCATCTATTGATGAGTCTATTCAACTAATCTGTTTTCATCCATAAATTGTTACTTATTTATCCATCGATCCATTGATCCAGCCATTGATAAATCCATCCATTGATCCATTGATCCATCTATTCAAACACTATTTACTGAATGCCTATCATGTATTATTGTTGTTGTTGTCAAGTGCCGTTGAGTCGGTTTCAACCCATAGCATTAGGCACTGCGTTATATGCTAGGTCTTGATCAGTAAATGGAATAAGCAAAGACTCAGTTCTCATTTGGTGAGGAAGACATACAATGAACAAACAACTGCACTGAAATCAAATACAATTTCAATGACAAGAGGTATGAAGACAGAGTCAGGGGACAGAGAGTGATGGAGAAGCTTCTGTTTAAGACAGCCTAGTTAGTTTAGAGTATGCCTCTCTAGAGTTAATATTTAAACAGAGCCCTAAATAAGATGAGGAGAAAGTCCCGAAAATATCTCTAGGAAGTTTCCATGGAGAGGTGATAACGTGTACAAAGATCCCAAGTTGCGTTTGAAGAATAACACAAAGAGAAAAATATCTAGATCCGAGTAGGCACGACACAGATAGGGGGCTATAGGGAGAGAAAGGGACAGACTAATTAGTGATCCAAAGGTCATGGCAATGAATGGGGATTTTATTCTGATGGTCATGGAAAGGTATTGAAGATTTAGAGTTAGGCAAGTTCCATGATCTAATTCATGGTTTTCAAAGCTGTCCCTGGCTTGAGTCTGGAGAAGGTACAGGAATGCAGGCAAGAGTACAAGCAGGTGGACTGGTTAGAAAATGATTTCAGTAGAAATGGGAGGTGATGGATGGTGGTGTTGGTTGGTGGTAGAAGTGATGAGAAGAAGATGGGTCCTGAATGTATTTTGAAGATCTGCAGATGACAGTCTTGCTGATGAGATGTAAGTGAGGAGGCAAAAAGAAGAGGGAGAGACAACTGCCAGGTATTTGGCTGGAGCAAGACAATCAATGGCGTTGCCAAGCCCCGAGATGAGAAATATGGTTGGTAACATCCATCAATCCATCGTCTGAGATTGGTTGTGGTGAGAAAGAGTCAAAATACTTCTCATGATATGTTGAGTTTAGGATGTCTTTCAGATCTGTAAGTAAACATGAACAGAGAAAAGACTGAAGTTGTCAAAGGTTTCATTTTACTTGGATCTACAAACAATGCTCATGGACATAGCACTCGAAACAATCAAATGATGTATATTGTATTGGACACATCTGCTGCAAAAGACACCTTTAAAGCGTTTAAAAGCAAAGCTGCCATTTTGAGGACTAAGGTGTACCTGACTGAAATAATGGTATTTTCAATTGCTTCATGTGAACATAAAACCTGGAAAATGAACAAGGAAGATTAGAAAATAATTGATATGATTGAATTATAATGTTGGTGAAGAATGCTGGATATACCATGCACTGCCAGAAAAATAAACACATTTGTTTTGGAGAAAGTACAATCAAAATGCTTTTTCAAAGAAAGGATGGTGAGATGTTGTCTCATGCACTTGGGACAAGTTATCAAGAAAGACCAATCCCTGAAGGAGGACACCATGCTTGGCAAAGTAGAGGGCCAGTGAAAAAGAGGAAGACTCTCATGGATTGATGCAGTGGCTACAACACTGGGTTCAAACATAACAACATGTGTGAGGCTGGTGCAGGACTGTTTGGTTGTACATGGAGTCACTATGTTTAAGAACCAATTTGACAGCACCTGACACTAAGGGATAAAGCACTAGACCACAAGGTTTGTGGTTCAAACTCACCAGCTGCTCCTCAGAAGCCCTATACAGAGTCTCTGTGAGTTGAAACCAACTCGATGACACTTAACAACAATATGTGGAAATAAAATAAAGAGATGGCTACATAAAGTCCAGAGCTCTAGAGGCTACACTTGACTATAAAAACACGGAAGGGTAATCAATGCAAGTCCTGGTGTGGTACTGTAGGATAAGCACTGGACCACAAGGTCTGTTTGAGCCACAAGGTCGGCAGTTCAAGGTCATCAGCCACACCTTGAAACAACTCTACACAGGGTTGATATGAGTCGGAACTGACTCGACGGTACTTAACAATCAATCAGTGCAAGAGTTGGCAAGGCAAAATGTGGATACAAGAGTGATGTGAGCCAAGAACTGACCCCCATCTGCCCATCCATCTATCTACCAACTGTCCACTCTTCAATCCATACAAAAAATGTCTATTGTGTGTCCCTCTGTGTCATATGCTGGGCTGGGTACAAAGACTCACAGATGAAAAATTGCATGTTTTCTGCTCTGGAGAAGCCCAAGCTGTAAAGCGAGATCAAACAAACCAAAACATTGCTGAAGAGTTGATTACAACTCATGGTAACCCCATGAGTGTCAGAGTAGAATTGTTCTCCATCGATTTTTCAGAAACAGATCATCAGGTCTTTCTTCTGAGATGCACCTGGGAGGACCAAAGCCACCAAACTTTCAGTTAGCAGCTGAACACATTAACCATGTGTGTTTGGAAGAGTTCCTGGATAGTGAAAATGGTTAACACCTGCTGCTAACAGAAAAGTTGGAGATTTAAGGCCTCCCAGAGGTGCCTTGGAATAAAGGTCTGGTTATTTACTTCCAAACGGCAACTGGTAAGTGGTAGGAAGGGATGTGTAGAGATTGGAGAGCCCGTTTGTGCTGGGGTTAAAGAAGCCTAGCTTTTTTTTCCCCCGATAGCCAATGGGACAGCTGGGGAGCTGAAAGTTTTAAGTAGAGGACAGATGGAACTAACATGGCTGGGAGTGGGCGTCAGAAATATCACTTTGAGTATCCATATGGAGAATGAGCTGCAAGCGAGGGTCAGACTGGCAGGCGTTAGGACCTGCACAGGAAGGGCCAGGCGAGGGAAAGAGGCCAACTTAGCACTGAGATGCAAAATTCCAAAACCAAGTGTGATGGTAGTGGTGCTGTGGAGTCGGTTCCGATTCATAGAGACCCCTGTCTCTAGTCCCATGCTTCCCTCTACCCTCCCAGCAGGACACGGAGCTGGGGAATCAAGTTCATCTCCTTTGTACAAACACTAGATCTGCCTGAAACGTTAGTTAGTGATTCACAACAGTGATACAATGACAACCATGACAACAAAGACCACAACAACGTAGCTCATTTTCATATCAATTGGCAGAAATTATCTTTATTAGAAAAATGAAATTTTCCTGTATTTACATTTTTACACCGTAGGACTGGGCACTTTCATTGCCTCGGGAGTTATGTACATTTCAGTTTGCACACACATTTCAAACCCCATTCCTGAAAACAGCTGATAACACATTGGACAGAAAGAAAAGACGTACTACAAGACATAACCATAGTATATACTTCCTGTATCATAGAAAGGTGTTAAGCAAACGTGTAATTTTGTAGCTATGCTTGGAAATATTGAGTACAGTTATTAGCATTTCTTCATGCAGTGGATTAAAACAGGTACAAACTGCTGAGGTTGGAAAGTGAAGCATCTATTGCCAAATGAGAACCATTGAGCAGAGCACAGCTTGCTTTGGGCTCCACCATGTAAGACATCAATCAGTTCCAGCATGGGGTTTTGAACAGTGTTTCAATGTAGCTATGGATATAGCAACGCTCTGCATATGGAGTTCAATCCCATCAATGTTGGGTTAAAAATGGATTCAAGCATGGACCTTTAAGGTTGTTTAATTCAATGACTTTTGTGTGGACCACTGCCAGCTTGCGTCCTATGCAGTTAAGTCTTATTACAGGAGTGGAAAATGGATCGTTCACCCTTTTTCTGTCTGAGAGACCACTGTGTCTGATTTTCATGATCTACTTCTTGCTTAAACTACCAATTAATTTGGCCAAGTCTTTCCAAATATTCAGCTTGAAGTATATATAATATATATAAACACATATGTGCAAAAATTCTCATGTGATATAAACTAGAGTGAATTCTATCAGCTAAATAATTTGGCAAGTATATGCTTTTAAATTTGGTTGAGCAGGGGGAAGAACACAATTATGATTTAGAATAAAAAGGAAACAACTTCTGAAGAAATCTTTGGGGATTTCTCAAGCTTGGAAGGCATCTGACACACATGTAATTAGCTGCACGGAGCAACTTACCGAATTTTCTATGAAGAAGGTATTCTTGACCTTGTTCATTACTTGAAAAAATAAATTAGGCAATTAATATTTTTTCCCAGGAAAAAAATTAGGGGAATACAAATGGTACAAATGCCACTTTGCTCTTCCCAAACCCATCAGAATTTTCAAAGATAATCGATCACCTGGATTTGACCCTACAGATGCGTCTAGATCTTTTGCTTCTAAATTGGAACATTTCCTAATGGTTATGACCCAGAGCTATGTCCACAAACCTAATAAACTAAAGATTTAAAAAAAAAAATAGATTTAAAAATCAATACTGTTCATTCACTTGAATTAACTTGACTGAGAACAGAAATGATTCAATAAGTCTTAGATGGCTAATGTAAAAACCTCAATTGAATTGAAGAGGCTGGAATTGTTTCTCATGGAAAAACCGACAATGTTTTTATATTTCTGGACTTTCACTATTTGTTCAGTCATCAATAGTCTTTGATTTGAGCCCTTTAAAAGCTTGAAATAGCAAAATGTCAGATCAATGAGAAGCATTTAAAATGCCACAAACTTGTATTTGCTAGAGAACAATTAACCTTATTAATTTAAAAGGCAGCTGTGGTATTGGCTAGGTGCTATGTTAATATCCTTTTGAAGGCTCCTCTTAAATCCTTCCCAATTGTGTAAGAGAAAATGAACTGGGAGTTATGATCCAGGATCATCACTAATAAGGAATGTTCCAGAACTGCAAAACTGCAAATTCATTGCTTCATGGACCTAGTAAATAAACAGAGATTTCGGGGCGATGATGTAGGGTTTGTCTTGTTTATTTTTTGCAGGCGGCTGAACACCTTCCTTGAGGAAGCTAATCTGAGGACTGACTCCATTTAGAATAATTTGGTCCAGGATCCCTGGCGAGCCTTGTCCTTTGAAATACAGCTCCAGAAAAGAACATCTATTGGCCAAAATGCTCTTTGGAGCGCTCCGTTTTCTGCAGAGCTCAACAACCTCGGGAGAATGTCGTTCTCTGTGTATTCAGCCAGTCTCAAAATAGGTCTTAACACATAACATTTTCGTCTTAAGAGATTTTGATGGTCAGTTTGAAAGATGTAGATGTTTAGAGTATTCCTCAGAAATTAGCACAAAGGTCCTTAGATTAGCCTCATTGACCCTCCAGAAGGATTCATTAACAGAGCTTCCTAAAAATCACTGCCTCAAATCCCAGCTCAGTTTCTTCATCATTAAAACAGACACAGTGGGTCCCGCTGCACTGTAAATATACATGCCAAGAGAGGTAAGTGTGGATGGAACGCGTGCTTAGGATATGGGGAGTGGGGTTTGCAAGACACAAGAGCGTGGGCTTAGTGGTGTTGCCCCCATGATGCATCGCAGCCAAGTCACTTTGGGTCCCTAGAAAGTCATACGGAAATATTTTGATTCAACATTCTCTGATGGGACAAACTGCATAGGTATCCAAGGGTCCCATAGTAACCTGGATGCAAATGACTAGGAAAGTCTCTCTTAGGCAGTGGGGGTTTAAAAACAAAACAAAAGAACAGAGCAGACCAGGAAGGGAAAAAAAACCAAGGGAAACAAAACAAGAGTTCAACAATTGATCCCCAGTCATTCTGATAACCCAAAGCGGTGCATCATTTATGCAAAATCCCCATTTCCTATCCCCGGTCACACCTCCAAACCTCATTCTGTCTGTCGGCAAAAATCATCAAACATAGAGACGAAACAGGAGACTCACTTGCAAACGACACGACCTTGTTGAAAATGGGCCACTGTGTTTGGGAGCGCTTTGACGGATGACCACTGGGCAGAGTGCTCCAGAGGCTACAAACACAAGAGGGCAAATGATGTGCAAACGTGTAATGGGGTTAGCCCTGATTAGGGAAGGGGGAGTTAGGATTAGGCACATGCTAACTCGAGAAAATGGCTGTCCCCAGGGGCCAAGACAAGTCAATGCTGAGTGTAAGCACATGGAGGGAAAACACAGTCTTCAAGTCTCTGAAGGGACCAGAGATGAGATCTCTGGGGAGTCCTGAGATCCCCAAAATCAGATAATGAGGGGCAGGACTCAAACTAACTTCCTCACTACAGCAGTTGACATTCGAGAGAGAACCCTGGGGGCTTGAGAATAAATGGCATCTCTCTCTGACTCCTCCATTCTTCCTGAAATGACCTTTTGCATCTCCTTGCCCCATTTTCTCTCTGGAGAACCAGACACTCTCTCTTTTCCCAGCCGTCGAAGGAGGCACTTGGGACTCCACAAGGAATTCTTCCCATTCCCTTCCTGGATACATTTATACCCTGGATTCTCAAAAGCACTCTTTATAAGTCAAAACCAACATCCAACAAAAGCTTCCAGGAGACAGTCTATTTTCCCCCAGCGTGATCTACTTTCCCTCAGCCTTTGAGTATGTTTCTCAATGGATCCTGGGAGCACTTTTCCTAATGTGGCTTTAGGAGGAGATACAGTTTGGGAAGGGTTGGAAAACTGATGGGACCCAGACTGCAAAGATGGAGAAGTGTGTTGAGCTGATCCAGGGCCTCCTAGGCACCTTCTTAGAAGCAGAACATGACCCAGGCGGCATTTTCAAGAGCACAGGCTCTATTCTCTGACGCTATTTACAAGTCCAAGGGAAGAGTTTGATTTTAAGTGTGATCATGGAATCATGGAATCAAAACATTTCTGTTTGCTTGGTAACAACTCCATCATGTCTAGTTTTGACTGTTAACAATCTTTGCATTTCATGGGTCCTTGGTTACCTCTTGTATTAGAGAATGGAATCTCTAGATCGCAATCTACTTATGGGAAGAGACTACATTTTCTATACCCTATGCATTCTCCCCAATCCCAAACTGTCTTTAAGAAGAGACGAGGCACTCGGTCAACTCCTATGCAGTTGAGACGCTGCACCTTGTTCATCCTTGAGATGTGGTACATGGAATATGACCATCTCAAAGATGACTGCCAACTTTCGTCTTTGGTTTAAGACTTGGAACATTATTTCTTGTTGATTCTCCTGAGGGTAAAGGTCCTTGAGAAAAACAAAACAAAATATTTCCTCTCTCCCAGTGCTCTGAGGCATGGGGTGCAAGGGAACTTACAGAAAAACCAATTCAGAAAGGGATGCTTAAATCTGTGCAAGGTGAAAGGAAAAGAAAGCCAGATAGGGGACTCTCTGAGGAACCTCTTAAGAGGAACCTGGAAACCAGTTAGCCTGGTAAAGAGACCCAAACCAGGAATTGGAGCTTGAAGTCTTGGCTTCTATCCCTGACCCCAATAGTCTTGAACTTCAACGTTTTTTTGACAAATGACTTCTCCTTAGGAGAGGTCATTGTCTCGTCTTCCATTTCCTACCCTTTGAATCTCGGTGAAGTTGTACAAAACTGTTTTTCTAACACCCTTCTGGACAGTCTCCTTTCACTGATATTATACTGAGGGTACTTCTGGTACAGAAAGAAGACAGGATATGAGTAAGGGAAAGGATGAGGAACTTCAGTAAGATATACATCCTTTGATGGTTTTACAGAAATCACATTTGTCCACATCCGCAATGTTTTCACAAGCAAACGAGAGAAGAATATATTCCACACACAGCCCTCCCTTCAGAGTTATTTTTTCTCTTTAATTTAAAGAAGGTCCCAAGGACACCAACACCTGATTGTCATTTAGAGTCTGTGTCTCTTCCTGGAGCTAAGATAAATAAATAGTGCCCACTCTCCACATATGGCATCCAACCAAAATAAGCAGAATGGGTTTTCCATGTGTTACTGCCATCGTCATCATTGAATTTTTTAACATAAACTTTACAATATGTACAATTTTATTTGGATAATACACTTATGTGTGGATCGTAGAAATCAAGCATGTATATTATACACAAGTATACACGAGCATTTGTATTCACAGGATAAGTGCTTTTGATCATTTCTGCCCCCTATCAAGTGGCAAGTTGGCCTCATTGTGATTCGATTGGAAAGGAACATGTCACAATGGAAAGACAGAAAAGGGTAACCACAGGTTTAGAGACCTTCCCAGACACACACCCTGTATAACTTCCCATAAGCACTTTCAACCCTGTTTCCTTAAAGGAGGTGGGGTATCTGGAAAAGTCTAATTTTGTCTCAAATCAAAATGAGCACTAATTCTCCTTCTTCTTTTTTTTTTTTTTGTATTTTTTTCCCTTTTATATCAAACCCATAACTCATCAGATGTCAACCAATGGATTAAGCTTCCACCTACGCAGTTTTTGTTTTTAAAATTGTCTTTCTTGAAGTCAAATTAAGTCTACTATGCTGTTGTTGTTAAGTGTGATTGAATCAATTCCAACTCGTAGAGACCCTGGATAGGCTGGTGAACTTGAACCACAGACCTTGCAGTCCAGTGCTTTATCCCACAGCACCAACCCAGGACTGGTTAATACAGACAAGTTCTACTTAAAAACCCACTCATGTCTCCTGTTAAGCGATCACATACCACAGCTTTGCACAAAGAAACAGAACAGGAGCTGTGCATAAAGTCCATGGATACACTCAGTCCCTCAGGAAAGCTATTTAGGTTTCTCAAATTAGTATTTATTTAGGTCTTAAGCCACAAGGGATTCCAATGCAAGGTAGTTATTTATATGACAACTGATTATGAAAACTGCACTTTTTAGGTTTAAAGGAGATAAATTTTTAATCACCATTTAATTAACACCAACTTTCTTTTTCTTTCTTCTTTTTCATTAGTGATTCAATTTGCAAAGAATTCAGGGCATTTGTCATTTCCTGAGAAGATGCAGGGTAGTAAGCACACATCAGTGGCAGACAGATCAGGTGAACAATGTGTGGTCACATGACTACCATGGATCATTTGACTAAGTAACTGTCTTGACTAGAGTCCCATTTAAGTGAAACGATTTCATCTGTAAACAAGGTGCAATTTTCTCTTCTCTTTTTTTTTCCTCCCCAGAAAACAAACATGAATTGATTTGATTGGTTTTGCTGCCATGATGGAATTTTAATGGTTTCATCAGAAACGTGAAGGATTAAGACTTTACTTCTTGATACTTTGGAAGAGGGAAGGGGCATCCAAGGATGACCCATGGGCCATCCACCTGTGCTGGTGGTGAAAGGATGCCGTGAGATTTACAAGAGGAAAGATTAGAGCTAAATGATGAGATTATAATCCTGATGTCCCCCACATTTAGGGAGTCCCCTTGGCAGGAAAAAAAAACCTACTAGAAACTTGCTTTTTTTTAGTCTTAAAATCAGAGTGGTCTGAGAACATACAGGTGAAATGATGATGAAACTACTTCCCAGGAATCTAAAAGATTCCCAGAGTCCCTGGGCATGCTGAGCTGATAACTTAAAGGTTGAAGGCTCAAGTTCAACAATGGGCACCTTGGGAGAAAGTCTTGGTGACCTATTTCAAAAAAAAGAAAGGGAAGAAAAGAAAGAGAGAGAGAGAAA
>NW_006408620.1:7533706-7565106 GCF_000296735.1 Chrysochloris asiatica | reverse complement strand
AGAAAGAAAGGAAAGGAAGTCAGCTACTGAAAAGCCTCCAGAGCACAGTTGTACTCTGACACCCATAGGGTCACCATGAGTTAGTGTGTACTTGATGGCAGGGGTTAGAGGCTCCCGGTGCAGAATTCCTGTCTGACATTTACCCAGGGTCAGAAACCTGACAATCTGCCATTGGGTATACCTATCAGAGAATCACCCGATGGCTGCTTCCCAAATGAGGAAGAAAAACCACTGAGAGTTCACCAAAAATCACTCAGGCAAGTCAATTCTGCCTTGAACCAGAGGAAGCAGGAGCACACACTCTGGGTTCAGAGATTCTGGCTCCTGAGCATCTACAAATCCAAGATCTCAAAGGTGCCTGTGTCACAAGAGCCCTCTTTAGTGGACCCATGGGTGGGGATCTGCGATTTCATTCTCATCACTCAGCACACAGCAGGTGCTGTTGACACTGGGACATCGTGTTCCTGACAGTCTCTGACAAAGAGCTGAGCTGACTCAGATGCTCTTTGAATTGCGCTGCACGGTTTCCTTTCTCTTAGAAATTGACCATGGGATCCAATGGTTGGTTTTATGATGTCTGGGGTAATAACAGAACAATTTGGAGTCAATGATTTTTATGGAGGAGGGAACTACCACATAGTTTCTGATAATTCCTTCTAAAGAGCACGGTGGAAGTTAAGAGAGATATGCACTTTCTTAGTATCTTACAGTAGCCACAGATTTCTTTATCCAGGGAAGTATGGGGTTAATGAAGGAGTCACGGTAGCGTAGTAGATTATGAGCTGTGTTGCTAACAGCAAGGCCAGCAGTTCAAATCTACCAGTTGCTCCAAGGGGGAAAGATGAGGCTTTCTGCTCATGTAAAGATTTACAGCCTTGGATACCTCTATACAGGTCGCTATGATTCAGAACTGACTCCACAGCATATAACCACCACCACCATGGGATTAATAGAGAAATAACGCTGTTTCCGGGCAACGGCTTTTTTGTCTAGAGAATCAATCCAATTCTCCCTGGAGGTCTCTGTAGCAGTTGGCAGCACCCTGGGTGCTGAGAACAGCAGCGGAAGGCAGGAGACCTCCCTGAGTTGATGGCATGCCACTGCTCTGTTTTAGTGGGGAGACTTCAGAATTCATTTCATGTTAAGACATACCAGTTTTGGGATGGACTAGAGCTGATCCTGCCAGAGAGAAAGATAGTTCTGGAATGCAATGGGAGAGCAAAGGTGGGAAATTCTAAAAGACTCAAAGGAGTCCCTGGATGTCACTCATAGTCACTTGGGATGACTGTTCCCGGGCTTTCAATAGGGCACCTCCACTTTCATAAATACTGCCCCTCTGCTCACAGCTTCTCGTTTTTAATGAGTGATGTTTTCTATCGTGTAGGCATGAGTGTGCGTAGAAGAAAACTGGGGTCAGATAGGTTCCAGAAATGACAAATGTCTGTAGAACTCTTCACATATCTCTGTTGGTGTGGCTGGCATAGTCCCTTCCAAGAGGGTCGATATTTCAGAGGGAAACCCCTGGCCCCAATGAAAATGACCCACAACTGGAAGGATGCTCAGCAGAAAGGTGTTAGACCTTCTTGTTTTAGAGGAAGTTGGGCTGGAAATGGTGGCGTCCAACTGCATTTCGTGAGGTTACGAAAGAAACACCAATACTCAGCTAGTCTTCAGCAGACAGAGGGCATGATACTACTGTTGGATTACAGTACACACATGGCTGTTGGTTCAAGTCACCACACTGACAGGTTGGGACAACATCAACACACAGTTAATTAGATGCCACCATGGCTGCTCGGGACGACATGACTGGTGGGCACGTGGGGAAGGGAGGGGGTAACAGATACTATACAGCCCTGAGTCATCACCATAAGGGGAGACACAAACTTACGTACATGGAGTCTTCAGGATAATCTACAATGGCTACTGTCTGAGACAGAAGATCCACACACAGATATCGAAGACAAGAATGTGCTAGTTTACGCAGCTGTGAAAGAGACCGCCGAAGCTGAGGGTAAGATCTGAGTCTGGGAAGCAAACATAACACCGACATCCAAAGACAGTTCTTGCCGATCTCCACCTGAGGGTCCCTCTGGCCTTGTCCTCCAGATAGGTCTTGGGGACAGAAGCTATTGAAAGGAACATGGTTACCCTGAACACACTGACAGGTTAGCTAGTCTTTGGGGGAGCCTGGAGTTCTGGGGTTAGGCCGGGGCTGTGATGGAAGGCTCAATGGTAAAGCTGAAAATGATTACAAGCCAATCTTCCTAATCTCTTGCACGTGTCAATCTCATTACGGAGCAAATGCATTCTTCACTGTTTTATTTTTGTCTGTGTCAGATTTACATGCATACCATATTGCTTATTCTGAAGACGAGGAACCGCTAGGCATGTCTGATGGGGACATTACACGGTGGGCTGATGTGAATGGGATTTGGAGTATAGGAAATCACAGGCATCACTATAGGCATTCCAACGCATCACTGTATGGCCAACATACCTAGTGGGCCGGTCCTGGAGACTTGCCCTCGCCCCTCATCACTCCCCCACACTTTTTTTATTTTTGGTTGAGGACTTGCCTATCTTGTCTCTGACATGCTCAGCATACACTCACAAGATTCTTTGAGTGGAAGACTATGGCATGGAGCCATATGCAAAAAGCCAACAGAAAGAAGAAGAATTTAAAAAAACCACGAAAAACAAAAAACCCTCCCATAATCCTCTTCTTCTTCTCAGGGCACTATTGGACATCCAACTTTTTGCCCTCCAGAATGTTGGCAACTGTGTATGTTTCCCTATAGATAAAACATCAATGGAAGATTTTTTAAACATCAGATTCGATACTAGGCATTTTCTTGTACACGCGTCTATTGCTGCAGGAATTTAAAACCCTGGGGGTAGAGTACATATTATTCTTGTTTGCAGCATAAGGCAAAACATGCTCTGGAATATACACGTCACTGTGGCCGCGGCTATCCCTAGAACAGTAGGAAGCCGTTGACCTCAAGGACGAACGAAGGTAGCTGTCGTTTGCTGCCTGGGAGGGCAGCGAGTGTTTGTAAGGGTCGGAGGGACATCTGCCAATGACTAGGCGCTGGCCATCCCCGTGGGTGTGGAGGAAAGGATTGTCGGAGGAGTGGTCTGGCAAGAGAGACTTGCTCCTCTTGCTGTCCTCCAGGGCCTGGGGGAAAAGGGAACTTTTGTTACCCAAGAGTTTGCTGGATGGGACACTAAACAGGCTCCCGTACAAGTTTCCTTCCAGGAACTGTTCCCGGTCCTTGAGGCTTATGCTCCGGGAGGGCCTGCTGAGATCTAGCTCCCTGGGTTTATCCAGGATGTTATCGTAGGACTGCTGGCGGCTAATCCTTAGCTTGCTCTTTTGGAACTGCAGGGCATTGTTCTGTGCCCAGTCCTGCTGGTAGACCTCGTCCTGGGTGGCTGGGTTACCTGTCTCCGGGAGCATCTGGTCTTCATCGATGTCATACAGGTTCCCCATCCGCAGGCAGGCGTCACACTTGAATGGCGACCTCGTGGTGAAGTGACCGGAGTAGGTGGGCATGTTGGAGAGACAGCTCCGGCAGTGTGTGGAGCTCTGCCGGTACCGGTCGCTCCCCTCGCTGCAAGGGGAGCTCTTGTCTTTCAAGGTGAAATGCTTGGAGTAGAGTTTGTACTGGTCATTGTTGGGAGCCCCATCCTCGTTGTGGTGGGGATTCCTGTTCATGGGCAGTGTGGCATTCCCCTTGCGGAAGTTCTCATTGTGGTCTTGATAGGGGTCTGGGAAGTCCATGTTTTTGGAGAGGGCCACATTTTCAATGAACTGGGGAGGGTCTAAGTGGAAACTGGGCTCCTTCTCTGCATCAATGGTGTAGATCTTGTCCCTGGGGGAGCTGGCTTTGGTTTTCACGTAGCTACGGTCTGCCTCACTGCAGCCCTTGGAGTGTTTGGAAGCCGTTGACCTTTTGCAGTTGTCCTTGGTCTTGTGGTTTTTATTGTTGTCAGGTTCCCTGTGGTATGTGGCCCGACTCGAAGTTTCTGAAATGTCTGAATGGGCCACCTCTTCTGGAATGTAGCGGGGGCTCTTTAGGGAGTGGGTCCTATTCTCTACTGTGCCCTCCTCCCTCTGGGAGGCAGGGTTCTGGGTGAGGGAGTCTTGGCGTAGAGACTCCATGGATTTCTTCCAAAGCTGCCGGGGTCTTGAGTTCCCTTTGGATTCCGTGCTCACGGCCACCTCCACCGTGTTGGGGTTGGACTCGTTGAGGGTTAAAGGATGCTGGCCCTGAAACACATAGTTGTTAAGGTTATCCTTATGCCTGCTGGCCACAAATGTTTGGAGTTCATTCATATTGTCTCCAAAAATGCTGTCTTTCCCCTGGAAGGACCTGTTGTCTGAATAGATCAAATTGCCCTTATCCGAAACCATGTCCATGATGAGGGATCCTCTTTGGATGAAGTCAGTGGCTCTCTTGGGTGAATCCATTCTTGAGGAGTTCAGGTTGGGCATGTTAGAAATGTTTTTGGCTGATCGGAGGAGTTTTAACATGTTGCTCTGGGAGCCGGTCAGGTTGAAATCCGGCGACTTCTTCTTTTCTTCAATGTGCACCCCGTGAATGCAGCTGTAAATGCCCTGTGGGGGAGCAGAAAACAGGGTCAGCAGCAGCAGGGACCAGGGAACCACTCCATACCTGAAGTTGACTTGCAACGGTGAGCCCTGGAGCATCGTGAAATCCCATCAGAACCCTGATAATGTTTCTTGAATCTAAGAGACTAGCTTGCAAGCATCAGGCAATCTCCCTTTGGGTCATGATTATCTGACACCCTTGCAAACAGTCATACATCATGTTCGAGAAAAGATAGCCAACCGATGTTTATACCACTAGGGCAGTTTCAGAGCCTCCAAATTGTCAGGGAAGGATATGAAGTTGACCTTCCCAACAGCCACACAGCTGAGCCATGCTTTCATTAAAGTTTCCTTAAAGGAGTCCTGATGTGGTGCTGTAGGGTAAGCACTGGACTGCTACCCACAAGTTCTGTGGTTCAAACCCACAAGCAGTTCCTTGGAAACCATATACAGGGTGCCTATAAATTAGAACCAACTGGACAGCACTTAACAACAACAAAGGTGCCAGCGAGTTAACTCTTGACAAGCAAGCATTACCAAGTCAGAATCAATTCAGGGGTAATCCCAATCCGTGTGGTGAAGGCTCACGGAAGTCACGTGACCCAAGTAGGCCAATCAGAAAATCTTATTTCCCTGGACCCATTCATTGATTGGTTTAAAGGCAGGCCTGGAATCCATGCATGATCAAGTAAACGTTCTCTTGGAGGGATAGATATGGATGTTGGTCTAGAAAGAAGAGTTGGAGAGGGCTAATCTGCTTGCCACAAGGGCATTGTAGCTTGAGAATGAAGCCAGTGCAGAGAAAAGCAGAAGGGATGGAGAGCGCCCTGGTTGGAGAGAGTCCCTGGAGCAGCCCTCTGGGACTTTTCACTTATCTAAATGAAATGAAAAATACCAATGAGATAACATTTTGATCTGAAACAGCTGGAGAACTCGTATGTTCTTTTATTCATACCAAATTGGCATAATCCAGTTTTGTAGAATCTATCAAACCAAAAAGTGCCCATGCTGTGTTGCGCTGAAATCTCACAAGTGAAAAAATGTGAAGGAAATAAATTATGTTAGAAATACATCTATGGAGCTATCTCAGAGAGTAGTATACATATGTTAAAAATGATCACCATAATGCTGGTAGTTTAGTGGTTATGAATCAGGCTGCGAACCTTAGGGTCAGCAGTTCGAAACTACCAGCTGTTCCGTGGGCGAAAGATGAGGCTTTCTGCTCCTGTAAAGATTTACAGCCTCAGAAACCCTTTACAGGGTCGCTATGAGTCGGAACCGACTCCACAGCACATAACAACAACAACATAAAGCTATAAGAGCATTGGTCAGTGATAATGACACTGAGAAACAAAATGAGGTGCAATGACAAATATGGGGTTACTGTGTTGGTTAAAACTGGAGAGGAATGTAAAGAATTTTCACCTTTTATATATGTGACCTGGGTTGGATTCCCAGCCAATGCTCCCAGCATCAGATTATTCAGTAAGCAAGTTACGTGCAGGCTTACTTGTGCTTACTTACTAATTTGTAGTGCACAATTTCACGTTCTCTTATCCATCAAAGATTCTGCTTCTAGGTAAGGTTAACATCTGTCTCTTCCAACTCCAAAGCATCTACTTATAGAACCTTATGGAATCTCTTCAAATTTACAATCCCACCATGGGCTTATGTGTGTTTACTTTTTAATTTGTAATGAAAAACGCTTACACTTTTTTTTTTTTTAAAGCCATATCTACTGTGCTCATTGGGAGCATAGTGGCTCATGTGATAAGCACTGGACTGTGAATCACAAGGTCTGTGGTTAGAGCCCAACAGTTTCTCTGTGGAAGAAAGATGAGATTTTTTTGTTCTGGCAAAGATTAAAAATCCTCGGAAACCCTATATCAGGTTGCTATGAACCGGAACCGACACAAAGGCACTTAACAACAACAACTCAACTTAGTACATAGGTTGTGTGTCTGCTTGTTCACTGTAATTAGAATGGGGTCTCAGTTACCAGTAAGAGGACACAATGTCAGTACCTTTAACACAACCGCAGAACTGAACGACTTACAGACACTTGTGTGGGTCCAACACGAGCACCTTTGTCTTTGGATCTCTTACACCGTCCTTTCTATAGCCTTCCTCCTATTTGCTAACTTTCCATTTACTTAAAAGTGTTTATCACAAAACAAAAAGTGTCATCAATGCCACTGAGTTGTGTTGCTGTTGTTCTTAGGTGCTGCTGACTTGGTTTCCAATTCAAGCACAACAGAATGGCAAACAGCCCAGCCAGCTTCACAACGTTTGCTATGCTTGAGCCCATTGTAACAACCACTGTGTCACTGACCCTCTACTTGATCAAGCATGATGTCCTTCCTCAGGGACTGGGGTCTCCTGACAATACGTCCAAATTACGTGAGACAAAGTCTCACCCTCCACTGGACTGTACATGCAGAAATTGTTGAGCTGGCGTGTGTTTTGTTAAGTGTGTTTTCACCACAATAAAAATAAATATACGGGAGGAAAAGGAGAGTATGATTTTTTTTTTAAAGGAACCGTTCAATCAAGGGAAGAGAGTTTTGTTCATTCTTCGTGAAACACACGGGGAGTTGTGCCCCGCCCTACAGCCTGTCTCCCTCCTACCCACTGCAATTGGCTATGTCCCCCAAACAAAAACAAAAACAAAGCTTCAGGTTAAGGTAGCAGGACTTGGCCCAATCTTTCAGGATTAATAGTCAGTCAACCCAAGAGGGCTGTACAGTGGACGCTGCTGCCACCGCTGCAGCCTTTGTCCTAAACAGGGTGGAAAGTATGGATGATTAACCAAGGGCGCTGGGAACAGCAGCTCCGTCTGTCCCCATGACGGGGACCAGCTTTACCCCACAAGGATGTTCAAGGAAGTGGGACAGTGCTGAGCCTTTCTTTCTCGGATCCACTCAGCCCAGGCAGCGTGGTGAAGGCTCGGGGGAGGCTGCTCCCACCTTCCTGCAGCTGCATCTTTGCTTGCCTTTTCTGTCTCATTGTCACAAAGTGAGACCACCTCACTACAAGCAGTAGCTCCAGGACTTCTGACACATCCAGAGGAGGGGTCTGGAGAGCCCACCAATGTGCCTGCATTTATGTTTAACCAAATTCCCTGATCCATTTTGTTGTCGTTTTTAGGGGCTGTTGAGTGGGTTCTGACTTATAATGTCCCTGTATACAACAGAAGGACACACTGCCTGGTCCTGTGCTGTCCTCACAATCGTCTGTTTCAGTCTGTTCTTGTAGTCCATCTAGTTAGGCCTCTTCCTCTTTTTCCCTGACTCTCTACTTTACCCAGGAGCTCTGGTAGCATAGTGGTTATGAATCGGGCTGCGAACCGCAAGGTCGGCAGTTGGAAACTACCAGCTGCTTCGTGGGAGACAGATGAGGCTTTCTGCTCCTGTAATAATTTACAGCCTCAGAAACCCTGTGCAGGATCACTATGGGTTGGAACCGACTTGACAGCACTTAACAACAACTACTTTACCCAGTTTTTTGGTGACTGCCGTTGAGTTGGTTCTGACTCATAATGACTCTGTATAGGGTTGCTGAGGAGTGGCTGCTAGGTTTTGAACCACCAACCTTGCAGAGAGCAGTCTAGTGCTGATTCTGCAGCACTACACCGGGACTCACATCTGGTGCTCTGGTAATCTTACGTTCAGACCTAGAGGGACTCTAACGAAACCGGGGGATGTAAATTGGGTGGTCTGAACTCAGCTAGGGGCTTTGTAGGATAAAGCTCTGGAGATCTTTGTGAGGACTAAATCCCAAAAGCTGCTGTCATTGAGACCATTCTAACTCCTAGTGACCATATAGGATCTCTGAGGTTGTCTGAAAGCTGACCACCTCATCTTTCTCCTGGGGAGCAGCTGGTGGATTCAAACTGCTGACCCTTAGGTTAACAGCTGAATGCTTAGTCACCACACCACAAGACCTCCTACCCATAAAGCAGACAGCCTAGGAGACCTTGTGGGGCAGTTCTCCTCTGTCATACCAGGGGGCGCTGTGAGTCAATGATAAAGAAGAATATATATGAGTATATAGTGACACAATAGATGGCAGCCTAGGAGACCTTGTGGGGCAGTTCTCCTCTGTGAGTCGATAATACATAAGGATATATACGAGTATTTGTTGTTGTTGTTGTTAAGTGCCATGGAATCGGTTCTGACTCACAGATACCCTGTATAGGTTTCCTGAGAAGTATCTGGTGAACTTGAATTGCCGACCCTGCAATTCAAATGGCCCTTGCAGTCCAGTACATTAACCAACAGTGCTATGCCAGGAGCCCATACACAAGTACATAGTGACACACTAAATGGCAGCTTAGGAAACCGTATGAGGCAGTTCTACTGTCACACAGGGCTGCTGTAAGTCGATGATATATGAGTATATAGTGACACAATAGATGACAGCTTGGGAAAACCTATGGAGCAGTTCTACTTCATCACACAGGGGCGCTGTGAGTCGATGATATATATGAGTATATACAAATGATGATCTGCCCTGTAAACTTTCACTCAATCCATGATAAAAACCTTAAAAAAAAAGGTGTATATGAATCTATAGTGACACAATGGATGACAGCCTAGGAAACCCTGTGGGGCAGTTCTACTCTGTCACATGAGGGCGCTGTGAGTCAATGATATATAAAAGTATATACCAGTATTTAGTGGAGTCCTGGTGTGGCAATGGGGGTTAAGTACTGGACCACAAGGTCAATTTAAATCTCAAGGTTGGCAGTTCAAACGCACCAGCCACTCTTCAGAAACCCAGTACAGGGTGCTGAGTTGAAACTGACTTGATGGGACTTAACAAAGTGACATAAGAAATGACAGTCTAGGTAAGCCTATGGGGCAGGTCTATTCTGTCACATGGGGTTGCAGTGATGGCACCGGACACCATCATAGGGACTCTGCCAATCTGGGTAAAACCCAGTGTGATTCCCAAGGACTGTGGCTTTTCTTCTTGTGATTAATATTCTGCAATACACACTCAAACACACACATACACACTGGCCCATAGTTTACAAGGCTGTAAATCTTTATGGGAACAAACTGTAGTATCTGTCCACTGTGGAGCAGCTGGTGGATTGGAACTGCTGACCATTAGGTTAACAGCAGTGTGCTTTAACCACGGTACCATTTGGGTCTGCTAATATCATGAACGTTGTAGTTAAAATTTGTATTCCTCAATTTTCTGTTTTATCCTAATGAGCTCTTTCTCCACATCCTGAGAATTCGGAACTCTGGCCCCCGCCCCTCGGCGCACTGTGCCTGCCGGGCCACCCACCCATCCAAGGATGAGGAGGCTTTCTACTTGGAGAGCCAAAATCCCAAATCAAACCCATTGCCACTGAGTTGATTCCGACTTATAACCACCCTATAGGGTCTTTTGGACCTTGATTTCCACATCTGCAAGATGGGACTCGTACCCACTAAGGTGGGCACAAGGTAAGATAGAACAATGCAGGAGTGAAAAAAACACTCGCATTTCAGGTGTTCGGAAAATGTGAAGGAGCCTTGGTGGTACAGGGGTTAAGTGCTAACCAAAATGTTGGTGGTTTGAACCCACGAGCCACTCCTCAGGATTAGCATTCATCAACTCCTGTTGGAAACCCCACACTGTCCTAGAGGGACTCTCTGAGCTAGAACTGACTCATCAGCAGTGGGTATATGGAGATAGGGAGCCTGGTGGCACAGTGGTTAAGTGCTCAGAAATGAATCATAAGGTTGGCAGTTCGAGTCCACCAGCTGCCCCCCAGGAATACGAGGAGGTGTCTGCTTCCATAAAGATGACAGCCGAGGAAACCCTCTGGGGCACGTCTATTCTGCCAGCGTGCTGGGTCACTATGAGTCGGATGTGACTCAACAGCACACAAGGCAACAACAGTGATCCCTGGCTGGCTCTTCTCTGCTGCCACCTCACAACAGCAGGAACACGTGGCACTGTTTCGTGGTAGCTAAAGGAGGCATGCTTCCTGTGACCACTGAAGACAAGTTCTGGAAAAGACACGCTGTCTTCCTGGATGAATAAACAACCCACGTCGTATTTCAGGAGCCATGTTGCTGGCCGCAAGTTCCCGTCATCCCTGTAGAATTTCCCCGTTCTTTGTGCTCTCTACATTATCCACAGATCCTGCTATATTGTGTGGGTTGTGGGGATAAGATGGCAGCTTGGCTCCAGAGTGGACCCAAAGCTCCTAAGAAACCAGCACCAATGACTCGCTGTACAGTTCCAGGCATCTGTCTGCTGCGCCCAAAGGTCACCCGGGCTCCCAGAACATGCGTAATGGGTGTGGGCTCTACTGTCCTTCTGGGTCCATTGGTGCCTGGGCCTGATCCCCCAAATGTGATTCCTACTGGTCTCCATGGTCAGCTAGCTGGAAGCTTATCTTTCACTCTCTCTCCAAGCTCCCCTCATCTCATCGCCCTGGAAGCATACCACATTTTCCATCTCCCTTTCTCAGCCAGGTCTCCCATCCCTTGTGGCTCAGGAGACAACCGAGGCAGTGCCTTGTGATGCGACAGGGAATGTGGTCCTTTGTTTTTTTTTCCCTAAATGGGAGTGAATCTGTTTTGGAGAGAAGACAAGCATGAAGAGCATCCACAGACAGGAGCGTGCATTTCTGTAATGTCTTCAAAGACAAAAAGTCAATGCCCTGGGAGATGCTTGGCTCTAACGCTAAGTAAATATCTTCTTTGAGTGCTGGCCACCTCCCATGGCAATGCCGGAAATGCAGATGACTCAGCTATGTGTTAGGTAACTCAGGTGGTCCTTTATTTACTGAGAGCTTCTTAAGAGCGCTGAGCCCACAAGGAGGACTGTGTGCATGCTGCCTGGTAAGAGCTTGGGGTCTTTGGGCTGAATGTCCAGAGCTCCTTGGATCACGACCCCTTAGAAAGGAGCCGAGACTCTAAAGCTGATGAAAGCATGCCAGCCAGCCACTCCAAGAACAGTTTCCTCTCTCTCCTGACAGGGGTGGAGAAAGTGAGAGGGGCCTGGTGACTTCTAGGAAACATGAGGTGAAGACCCAAAGAGTCCCCTTCTGCCTTCTGGCTTCACTCTCTCCCTCCAGAGGATGGGTGCAATGGTACCAATGTCACAGGGTGCTGTGACAGGAGAGAGGACCCCTCACCAGGCATGACTCAGTGTGTAGCTGTGCTGATTGTGGGGCCCTGGAACGTGGGCTCCTTGTCGTTCTCCTTGGCAATTCCCCACTGCAGGTTTTGTTTAAGGACAGTGGCTGTGTGCACACAGTGAGCCACTTGCTTCTGTGTGTAACTCTGCTGTGTGGGTACGCATATGTGTAAGATGCTGTATGTGTGTGTGTGCGAGTACAAGCGAACAAGACAAGTGTGAGAAGCATGTGACAGTCCTTGACCAGAAAGGAAGGACATTTTTAGTAACGCAGAGCCCTGCTGTGCAGAGCCTCAGGATGTGGGACTTTCTGTGAGTTCCCTGTATTATAGGAGAGAGAGGCAAGAAAATGTCATTATGTTTGACGCCTATTCAAACAAAACGCAACAGACTTTTGTGTTCACATTGGATGTACATGTTGTTGTTGTTAAGTGCCGTCAAGTCTGGCTGATTCTGGAGAGTTGTCTCCGAGACTACAAATCTTTGTGGGAGCAGAAAGCCTCGAGGTTTGCAGTCCAGTGGTGACCCCTGGGACGTACATATTGAAGCACAAGTTAGGTGGTGTTGGTGCATCCTTGTTGTTGAATTGACTCTGGTCCATGACAAGCCCATGTGTGTAGAGAGAACTGCTCCACGGGGTTTTCAACGGTGTGACCTTTTGGCAGCAGATCACCAGGTCTTTCTTCTGAGGTGCCTCTGGGTGGGTTCGAACTGCCAACGTTTTGGCTAGTTGTCAAGTGATTAACCGTTTGTGCCACCCAGTCTCCTGGTTGTGCTTCCTTTAAGAAAAATACTATATAAAGAGCAGGGGGCAGTGAGGAAGCAAGAAGAAGACTGCAGCCCCTAGAGGGTCTAGGCATGATGATGCATTGGGCACCACCTACATTATGCCTGGGGGACATGGAACCCTTTCTCTCAGTGGGGGCTGGAAGTGGAGGGAGCAGGTCCTAAAGGCAGACTCCAGTCTGTAAAGCTACTGAGCTGTGCTGCCCAATATCCTGCCTGCTCCCCGACTCCAGTCTATCTTGACACCCTGAGGGGTGGGAGGAGGCCAGTTCCTTCCTCATTACCTTGATCCCACCAACTTGTTTTCCTTACCAGAGTCTCAGTGAGAGGAAATGCTGGGGATTTAGCAGCAATGCAACTGTGTGTTTGTGCACGAAAATCCCCGGAACCATTTGGAGATGAAAAGGCTGTAGTAATTGGCAGGGAGAATTAACTGTGAGTTAGCCTGATACCTAGCTGTATGCAAGCGTGTTGTTAGTTTTTAAGTGGTCTGTGCATTGAGATGCAATATGCATTTGCACAGAACCCAAGTGTAGAGTGCAACTGAAAACTGAAAAGAAATCCTACTCTCTGAGCTAATGTGTGCAGTGTTACAGGATTAGTGCGGGACCGCTAACTGTAGGGTCAGCGGTTCAAACCTGCCAGTTGATCCTTGCAAACCCTATTTGTTGTTAAGTGCTATTGAGTCAGTTCCGACCCACAGCAATCCTGTATAGGGTTTCTGAGGAGCAGCTGGTGAGTCTGCACCACCAACCTTACAGATTACACCAACTTTGCAGTCTAGTGCATTAACCCATAACACTACACCAGGACTTCCTATATGGGGTCGCTATGAGTCGGAACTGACTCGATGGCACACGATAGCAACAAGAAGCTAATGTATACCTTTGGAGTCTCCCAAGTTTTTGGATTTACCAAAAGCAAAGAATACACACATTTCTTTTACAACGATGATTTCATTTTCCCAACAAACAGCAGCAGACATGATTGGGTGTTCTTAATCCTTAAAATTCTTTTAGGATGAGAAAACACAGAGGGTGGCAAATAGAAATGGACATTTAAGTGGATGGATGGGTGGGTGGGTGGATGGGTGGAGAGATGATAGATAGGTAGACAGTTAGATACGTAAAAAGGTACCTAGACAGATAGAAAGGAAGGAAGGGAGGTAGATAAGTGGGTGGGTAAGAGGGTAAAAAGATAGAAGCATAGGTAGGTAGACAGATAAATACATGGATGGGGAGATAGATAGATTATGTTGTTGTTGTTATGTGCCATGGAGTTGGTTCCGACTCATAGCGACCCTGTAGATAGGTTGTTGTTATTATTGTAAAGTGCCATCAAGTTGATCTCTAGTGACAGCAACCCTATATAGGGTTTCTGAGGTGAACTTACACTGCTGACCTTGTGGTTCAAACTGACCTTGCAGTCCAGCTCATTAACTCACAGCCAAAGGTAGCCAGATAGAATCAAAGGAAAGGAGATAGGTAGATATAGGTAAGTAGGTAGGTAGATGGAACCGTAGATAGAGAGACATATAGGTCAGTAGATAGATAAATACATGTATGGATGGATAGGTTGTTGTTGTTGTTAAGTGCCATTAATTGGTTCCAGCTCATAGCAACTCTGTACAGGGTTTCTGATGCTTTAAATCTTTGCGGAAGCAGAAAGCCTCATCTTTCTTCTGTGGAGTGGCTGGTGTGCTCGAACTGCTGACCTTGTAGTTCACAGTCCTGTGCTTCTCATATGGAGTATATAGCTAGAAAGGTAGCTAGGTTGACAGAAAGGGAGGGATGGAGGTAGGTAGACAGGTAGGTTGGTAGACTAAAGTGTAGATAGATGGACAAGCAGGCAGGTAAGGTAGGTATATAAGTAGATGAACAGATAGATAAATAGATGACAGGTAGGTGGACAGGTAGAAAGACAACTAGACAGAAAGAAAGGGAGGGAAGGAGGCAGGTAGATAGGTAGACAGAAGTGTAGGTAGATGGGCACATAGGCAGGTAAGGTAGGTAAATAAATAGATGACTGTATGGATTAATAGATGATAGATAGGTATGCAGGTAGAAAGGTAATTAGACAGAAAGAAAGGGAGGGAGGCAGGTAGATTGGTAGGCAGGTCAGTAGCTAGATAGACAGGTAGGTGGGTAGATAAATGGATGGCTCTTTGGGTAGGTGGAGTCCTGGGGTGGCACTGTAGGGTAAGCAGTGGACCACAAGGTTTGTTTCAACCACAAGGTCGGCAGTTCAAACTTCCCAGCCGCTCCTTGGAAACGCCATACAGGATCGCTATGAGTCAGAACCGACTCGATGGCACTTAACAACAACATCAACAATAGGCGGGTGGGTGAAAGGTAGATAGTTTATACTGTGAACAATATGCACAGGTGTGCTTTTATTACAATGACGATAAGTGAAAAGCTGTGTTGCATATAAGAACATGTATCATGTGATGCACATGCATGTTGTGTAGCATGAATTGTACCACATCAGTTGTGTTGCTTGGGGAAGAATGTGAGTGTCACCCCCACCCCCGGCCCCTGTCTGGGTTCAGATCCTGACAGCCTCAGGTATTTCTCTTACTCTCCTAACTCTGAGGCCCCTCATTTGTAGCTTGGGCCTGGGTACCACGAAATCACAGTGCCTACGTAATGGAGTTGGTTTATGAATGAATTGAACTGACGAGTATGAAGTCTTTATATGGGACCTGGCAAAAAGAAGTGGTCAGTACAGAACAGTATTTTCCCTGGTCATGATCTAAGACTGCTGATGAATCACATCACACGAAGGGCAACACACACAGACCACACTATGCCGCACGAATGAAGGTTTTTCTGGGACAGCTTGTGGGTTCCGTGTGGAAAGTGCTGTCAGATTGAACGTGTATTTCTGTACTGTCTGTTTGCCACACACAGCTCAGCTTCCCGTGGCATTTCACAGCGGGGTTGTTGATCAGACTCTTCTGTCCCGTACCTGCTCAATGAGTTCTGGGAGATGTGCATACTCGCGGCACATCACTGTGTGTGGATTTCATCTTCCAGAGCAAGCGTGCAGAAATGCAGAGAAATGTTAACAGTGCTGTGTGATGTATGTAGTGGGTCTGTAGATGTGTTTTGTTTGGTTATTTATTTTCATAAATGGAATTAGGCACTGATGTTTAACAATTGGGGTCCTGGTGTGGCGCTGTAGGATCAGCACTGGACTGCTAACTGCAAGGCTAGCAGTTCAAGTCTGTCAACCCCTTGGAAACCTATGCAGGGTTGTTATCAGTTGGAACCAACTCGATGGCACTTAACAACAACAAAAATCAAATAAAAAGTTAAAAATTAAAAATCAAAAGGTGCCACATAAAATCAGTTGATCTGTTTCTCCTTTAAAATGTGGAAGACTGGTTATTACTCACCCTGGTTTCCCAGAGGACAAAATTCAGCTGGAGCTGGGGGTGTACTAAGCATGATGCACTTGGCCACAGTCCCCAGCATTCCCTATGAAGCCCCTTGCGTGGACACCAGATTCAGTTGCCCTTCATGTGTGTTGTTTCCCCGTTGCTCCACCTACTGCATCCATCCCCAGCCCCCTTCTGGCTTTTACAGGGGTTTGTAATCCCTGGCTTCTGAACTCACAACATCTGAAAGCCCTTCTGATAAGCCCAAGAGGGGCTGGTGAGTAGGAGGAGACCCCTGAGAAGACTCGGAATCCCTGCTTCTCCAGAAGCCTCGCCGCCCCCCCCCCCCCAGGGAAGCAACCACTAGGGATACTGACCCTGCTTATGGAGAAGAGCAACCCCGGCCGGTCGGAACACACGCCGGTGAAGCAGAAACGTAGCTTTCGGTAGAAGAGATGCTCCCAGATGAAGGTGATGAGACTGAGCGCCATGGCGGCCGCCAGCATGTAGAAGACGCCCGCCATGTTGTCGATGTCCAGCTGGCTGCTCATCACCTCGTTCTTCTCGTTGTGGCAGATCCCCGTCAGCCAGAGCGTCTCCAGCTCCTCCATCTCACCTGGATAGAACACAACAGCCACAGGAAGTGAGCACTGGGCACCGCGTCCGGAAAGACCGCTGTGGGGCTCGGACAGACACGAGTGACTCCGGACTCCCCATTTTCAGTTGTGAGCTGAGTCCTCCTAGGCTCCATTTACTCCCGATAATGTACAGGGACCAGCACTGGACTGGGAACCACAAGATCGGCAGTTCAAACCCACCAGCTGCTCCTCAGAAACTCTATACAGGATCACTATGACTTGGAAATGACTTGACGGCACTTAACTACAACAGTAAATGTGGTGCTGTGGGATAAAGCACTGGATTGCTAGGTCAGATTGAATCTCAAGGTCAGTGGTTCAAACTCATCAGCTGCTTGGAAATCCTGTACAGGGTTGCTTTGAGTTGGAACCAACTCGATGTCACTTAACAACAACAACAACAACATCAAACACAGTTTCAAAGAGCCCTGTTGGTGCAGTGAGTTCAGCACTGAGCTGCTAACTGCAGGCTGGCAGTTCAAACCCATTAGGCGCTCTCCAAAAGAAAGCTGTTTGCTCCCATAAAGATGTACAGCCTCAAAAATTCTACACGGGGTTGCTTTGAGTTGGAATCAACTCAATGGCAGTGTGTGTGAAAGAGAATACAGGTGCAAGAAGCCCTAGTGGTGCAGTGGGGTAAGCATTGGACTGCTAACCATAAGTCAGTGGTTCAAAATCACTGGCGGCTCCTTGGGAGAAAGATGAGGCTGTATGTTCCCATAAATATTTACACACTTGGAAACTGATGGGGCAGGTCTATTCTGTCCTCAAGGGCCCACTAGGAGTCAGAATTGACTTATCAGTGGTGAGCTGTTTTGTTTTGTTTTGTTTTGTCTTTAATACAGTTTTGGCACCCTAGGGTGATGCAAATGAGCTCTTGGCTGCTAACTGAACTGAATGGCTGGAAGTTCAAGGCCACCAGAGATACCTTGGAAGAAAGGCCTGGAGATCCACTTCCAGGAAATCAAGTAAAGAAAACTCTACAGAGTACAGTCCTACTCTGACACACATGAGGTCGCCATGTGTTGGTTCCGATTCAGCACCTTGTTAATATAGTTCCAGTGAGAATGAAATGAGGTAATGTCACAGGGAACTAAACACAATCCCTGGCTGTACTGCTCCCCTTCTTACCTTGATGTTCCCTCCACCCTGCTTTCCTAGGCTCCTGCCCCAGCATGCACCCCAGTCAGGTACAGGACTTATAGATCAACTGGCAGCTATAGTGGAAAGATTTGCATTTCAATTCTAACTTGATCACTTCCTAGCTGTGGGCCCTCAGAACCACAGTTACCCTGTCTGTGAAATGTGTATAATGATAAATAACACATGCCTCATAGACTTGGGAAGAGGCTCAAGTAAGATCACGTATGCATAATATCTAATGTAGTGTCTGGCTCATAGCAAGTTCTCAATAAATAGACTGGAGTTGTGAAGGAAATGCTTAGCACAGTGCTTGGCATGTGGTGGTTGATGCTTAGATGCCACAGAGTTGATTTAGGCTCACAGTGACCCCATGTGACAAGAGTAGAACTTCCCCAAAGGGTTTTCTAGGATGTCATCTTCAAGGTCTCTCACCCACAGGGCTACTGGGTGGGCTTGAACTGCTAACCTTCCAGTTAGCAGCCTCATGCTTAACTGATGTGTCACCAGAGCTCCTTTGGCACATGAAAGCCCTAAAATATATTTGTTCCTTTTGTATTCCTTCACTTTTTAGGAGTCCTGGTGTGGTACTGTAGGGTAAATACTGGACTGCTAACTGTGAGGCCAGTGGTTCAAAACTACTAGTTGCTCCTCGTAAACTCTACATAGGATCGTTATGAGTCGGAACAGACTCAATGGTAATTCAGAACAACAGCATCGAAGACTACGTCAACGAGACGCCCGCCAGCAGTGTTCTTAGGATGTAAGACTTGAGTTGAAGAGAGGCAACCCAAAGGCTCTGGTTGGCTCCTTGCCCAACTGAACACTTCTCCACATAGGCAGACAATTAAAGAAGCCGGCAACTGTTTTTATGGGAGGGGAGGTGTTGCTTACAGGATTTGATCTCTCTTTTATGCACATTCTATCAAATTGAGGCTGTTCTCTGACCTAAATGTCTAGCAATTACATTGTCTAACAATTCACATAACTCCAGCACTTCCAATATGATTCGGTCTTTAAAACATATTCTTCAAGGACAGTGAAAATCAAGAAAACAAACAAACTCAAACCCAGTGCCCTGGAGTGGATTCTGACGCATGGTGACCCTGCAGGGCAGAGTCCAATAGCTCCATAGGGTTTCCAAGGCTATGAATCTTTACAGGAGCAGACTGCCCAGTGTTTCTCCCATGGAGTGGTGGCTGGTGGATTTGAACTGCCGAGAGCTTAGCCATTGTGCCATCAGGTGTCCTCCGAAAATAAAGGGAGATGTATGTAATGCTAAATACAATGTGTGTCTGTATTTGTGTGTGCATGTTGCTGTTGTTGTTAAGCGCCATTGAGTTGGTTCCACCCCGTATGGGGTTTCTGATGAGCAGCTGGTGAGCTTGAACCGCAGGCCTTGCAGTTTAAACAGATCTATATGTGTGTATACATATATGTAGATCTACGATATATATGTATCACATATAATCTTTAAAATGTAAAAAGAGGTGTGCAGAGAAGAACAATGCATATATTTCAAATGTTTATGTAGATTTCCTTTTGAAGAGGCTAATCATAATGATTGCTCTTACATTTGTTTCTTTTTATGTTTGGTGAAAACCCAAATCAAACCATTTTCTGTCATTCTGTCTCACAGCAACCCTGTAGGATGTAGGAGAACTGCTCTATAGGGTTTCCAAGGTTACCATCTTTACGGAAGATGCCCCATCTTTTACCCACTGATCGACCAGTGGGTTTGAACTGATGAACTTTCAGTTAGCTGCCAAGTGCTTAACCACTGCATCAACAGGGATCCTTACACTGGATGAAATTATTGTTTATTACTTTTGATTTGATCTCATGGATGAATGATTTGGCCAAACACAGAATTCTAGGTTGACAATCACCTTTCTCAACTTTTTCAAGATGTTATTACATTTTCCTCTGGCCTCAAGTGGCTGTGGGTGAAACATTTGCTGATCCCCTAACTGCAGTTGTCTACGCAAGCTGGATCTTCTCTCTGATCATTTCTGAGAATTTCACTTTGTCTTTGGCGTGGAAGCGACTGGATGTGGATCTGTGATATCTGTTCTGCTCTGGATTTAGTGTGCTTCTCCAATCTATCTGGTAACTCCTATCTTCAGCTGCAGAAACTTCTCACTGGTTTTCTCTGTGAATATTAACTCTCCCTTATTCTGTATTTTGTTTTCTTCTGAAAATAGAGTTAAAAATATTCTCCACCTTTTCATTCTACTTTGCGTTTCATGTTTTCCACTTCTTTACAATTAAATGATTCCCACACATCTATCTTACACCTCATTTATTCTTCCATTAGTGCTATTTGGTGGTTATGTGGTGTGGAGTGGGTTCTAACTAATAGTGATCCTGGTACAGGGTTTCCAGTGCTGTAAATCTTTATGGGAGCAGAAAGCATCATCTCACGACTCACGGTGACCCCATGTGTGTTAGAGCATAATTGTGCTCCATAGGTTTCAAAGTAGTTGAATTTTTGGAAGTAGATAGCAGAATTTTCTTCGGAGGCACCTCTGAATGGACTTGAACCTCCAACCTTTCTGTTAGCAGTTGAGTGTACTAACCCTTTGCACCCCTCAGGGGCTCCTTTCCTGCTCTGGGTTTTGAAGTACTCATCATCCTGTGGGTGCTGTGTGCTGACACACGGCAGGTGATTTCCTTGGACCATTTGTAATCTGTGGTCCTGAGCTAGGCCTCAGCAAAAAAGCTCTCTCTATACCCTTGAGAGGTTCCAAGCACAATGTTGTCATTAATGCCACTGTGTTAGTTCCAACTCATAGTGACCCTGTATAAGGTTTCCAAGGAGCGATTGGTGAGCCTGAACCACTGACCTTGTGGTTCAAACCAACCTTGTGGTTCAGACTGACTTGTGGTCCGGTGCTTTAACCTACAGCACTACACCAGGACTCCATGCACACACACTAGGTTATAGAAATGCTCCTAGAAAAGAGTTCTGCGTTTGCTTCTGCCTTGAATGTGGGATTTTCAATGTGCCCATTTTTATATGACTGACCCATTTAAGTAGTATACAGTTGTATCCCTACAGTCACTTGGGTTTTAATTTCTTTCTGAAGAGTCTCATAATACCTGCAAGCCTTTCTGGATTTTCTTTGCATTGATGGACAGGTTTTCCTTATCATCTGCTTATCACCGGGCAAGTCACTTCTTGAAGGGCTCAACTTTTGGCAACTGATCCATCTCACCTGGTATTATTTTGCAAGTGTATTGTATAAAGTAAAGCTCTTCCTTGTTTGCACAGGTTCGGAGCCCCCACACAAGTGTTAAAGCCTCAGCTCTTCACCCCCTTGGGCTGTCGCAGCCTCGGCTGAAATTTTCCATTAGAATAGCCTTTCCCCCTTTGTTTCTGTCACCTTTCTGTTGAGCCTGGCTGTGTACTGTGCATGTGTGTATGTGTACACATGTACACTGCATGTTTTTAAGACTGCGTATTGTAGCAGGAAGGAGAATCCTGGAGTGGAACACAGAGTTAGTAGGCTCAGCTGCTAATCCAAATGTTTAAAGTTTGAGTCCACCCAGAGGCACCTCAGAAGAAAGGCCTGGCGATCTCTGTTTAAAAAAATTACCCACTGAAGACTCTGTGGAGCACAACTGTACTCTAATACACGTGGGGTCACCATGAGTTGGAGATCCCCCAAAACAAATCTACCTCTATAGATGGAGTCGATTCTGACTCAGAGTTACCCAACATAGGGTTTCAGAGGTTGAAAATCTCCCTGTGAGCAAACAGCCTCATCTTTTTCCTGCAGAGTGGCTGGTGGGTTTGAACGGCCGACCTTGTGTTCAGCAGCCCAACACCAAATGCACAGCAACACCACCAGTGCTCCTACAAATGTCACTGGAGACTTGGTAATGCCATGTCATTGTTTGCCTAGCACCCCACAAACTCCTCTTAACTATTCTGCCCACCATACTGCTTGAAGAAATACATCATTGCTTCCTCTTCTTGTAAAAACCCTACCATACTTCTTCACAAAGAGCATGCCCACGTAAATAATGCACACACAAATATAACACGTGGAAACGGTGAAACAATGGGAAACGTTCTGGCATCTTGGAGTACCTATGTACATGGTGTGCTGTTGGTTTAATTCTGGTTTACAGAACCTGATAGGGCAGAGAAAAACTCCACAGGGCTTCCAAAATTTCGTCTATTAAGGGTCTTTCTCCGTGCAGCTGCTGGTGGGATCTCTCGGTTAGCAACCGAGTGCTTAATGACCTTCCTACTAGAGCTTCTTGTAACAGGGATTCTCTGGGTATAAAAGATACCTCCTTGACTCCTGCTAGGATATAAATGTAAAGATTACCCACTGTCCTCTGCTCATACAATATCTCCCTTTAGAATAAACCAACTAGGAAAACCAGAGCAGAATTTTGAAAGCAGAGCATATACCCATTTCTTAATACCAATTACAGCCTGTTCGAATCATTTTCCAGTAAATCATTTCCTTCCTTGTGGCCTCTCTTCGGCTGGTGTGCTGAACTCTAGTTCAAATATGTTCTCATTTCATTTTTAATTTACTCAAGTATATTCTAACCTCCTTGAGGGCAGCCAGGGACCATGTTTGACCATTTGTGTGTGTGTGTGTGTGTGTGTGTGTGTATATATATATATATATAATTTTTTTCATGGCCTGTAGCATGGGTAAGTATCTGATCCATATTTTTTGTTTCTGTTTCTTCGCTTACCTCCCTGGGCTTCAATTGGGCAGCATTATAAAAAACAGCTCACATCTGTTCTGGTAAGTTTTTTCTGTCGTATAAAGAGAAGAAGGCAGAACAAAGGGGAACTTTCTGTGGATTTGAGATTAAAAGGCTGTGACGCACACGTGTGCTCAGCTAGGGTGAGGCACCGAAGGCCATTTTTTGCCCGAGGAACAGCCCTATGACGCTTTTCCCACTGAAAGTTTCTCCCATTGCAAAGAAGCCACGGTCCTTGTCAATGTGATCTTGCAAACTGCAGCTGGTAAGTGGGACAATTAAATCTCCTGCCTGAAGCTGGCTTCATTCTCTCAGGAATGTCACAAGCCAAGTGATGATCCCCTGGGCACCTTTGTCTTCCTCTGCCCGCCTGGGAAGACTGGTGCCCATGATGATCGAAGTCCTGTCCTTTGCCACTGAGATAGACAGACAGCTTCAGCTGGACTATTTGGACTCACGCATGACAGGATGAAACACTGGCTGGTCCTGTGTCATCCCAGGATCACCGGTGTATTTGAGTCTATTGCCGAACCCATTGTGCCAACCCATCTCACTGGGGGACTCCCTACTTCACCACACAACCACAGATCCCTTCTGGTGGTGTGCCTAAACCAAGCAAGCTGGACACTGCTATGCTGTGATCCACAAAGTTCTCATTGGCTGATTTTCAGAAGTAGATTGCCAGTCCTTTCTTCCTAGTCTGTCTTTGTCTGGAAGCTCCATTGAAATCTGTCTATCATGGGTGAATTGCTTATATTGGAACTACCAGTGGCATAACTTCCAGCATCCCAGAAACATACAAGTCACCACAGTACAAGAAGTCTTCTCTATTTATACCTCAATTAACATGGATCTTAACAAGCAATGGCAGTGCTCTCTTCATCCTTGGCAAGTTGCACCTCTTCAAAAGTTCTCCTTCAAGGAGAAGGATCTTTATCAGGCATAGGTCCCTCTGCCAACCCCAGGGGATGGCTGACATCAGAGCCCATCGAGCAGAGAATATCCTTCAGGAATGCACAACTCCCAGGAGTCAGGAGCCAGAGAGATGCCCCATCTAAAAGGGAACGGGTAAAGATGGCCGAGAAAGTGATGTGTGCTTGTCTGGGACCTGTTCCCGCTGGCTGTATGGATGCTGCAGCTGCAAGAGGCTGAGTGAAGTGTACTGGGTTGAACACGGAGGTGCAGAAAGGATGCAGCTAGTCCTGGTTCATGCATGAGCATGGCCAACAAGAGCAGAAATAAAGAGAATATTGATACAATGTGAAGAATGAAACTCACATGAATGAAATTCACATGCTTAACATTACATGTGGAACATTATTGTTGAATGGGAACCTGTCCAGTTGTGTATACAAGGGGGCTTCAGAAAGTTCATTGAAAAAAGTTATTAAAAATAATGGGGTTTCCCAAAGAACTTTTTTGAAGCTCCCTCACGCTTGCACCAAAAAATAATTTTAAAAAAAGAATGGTTCCAGTAGAAACACAAGAATGAGTATAAAAGGAAACACCATTCACTGCTGAGTTGGGGAGCAGGTCATATCATCCTGTAAGGTCTTGGTATACAGTATTAAAAGGCCGAGATACTGTCTGCATTCAACTGCTGTCTATGACACACTATCCACTTGATCTCTACTTACCTATCTAGACACTAGATACTCCACGAGCTAATCCATTCCTGCATCTGCTCACTTCGTTTCCTGTGTTTTGCTTAACACAATTATATAAACTCCACTATGCTTCAGGCACTGGACTAGAACATTTCAAATTTAACTCATGTAATCCTCACATATGAGGGAGTGGTGGTTTCGTGGGAGAATTCTCCCCTTCCACACGAGAGACTTAAGGAGCTCTAGTAGCGTAGTGGTTACGAATTGGGCTGCAAACCACAAGGTCAGCGGTTTGAAACTGCCAGCTGTTCCCCGGGAGAAAGATGAGGCTTTCTGCTCCTGTAAAGATTTACAGCCTCGGAAACCCAGCTATGAGTTGGAACCGAGTCCACGGCACACAACTACAACAACACGAGAGACTTGGATTCGGTGCGCTTCATATGCAGTGTCTATCAGAGGAGGAATGCATGTTGCAAAGATGGAGAACAGACTTCAGTGAGGCTCACAGAGAAAGAGAGACTAGAAAGAAAGGTCTGGTGATCTAATACTAAAAATCAGCCAATGAAACCCTATGGATCACAAGCGTCCATTATATATCCAATCCTGGGGATGGCACAGGATGGACAGTGTTTTGTTCGGTTGTGCACAGGGCTCCAAGGCAGCCAATACCACCGCCAACCCTTATATATGAACTTAATGGTCTCATTAAAATCCGTGTTTTACAGATGAGGAAACGAAGGTGCAGAGAGATTCACGGGCTTTGCCCAAACTCTGGTTTTAACATCTGTGCACGGGAGCATGGCAGTAGTTACCCCTCACATGAGTTTTGTTAGAATTCAGTGTGATAGTATGCAGAGAATACCTGACACATACCCAGTACTCAGTAACTATTGCTGGAGGTAGATTATCTCCTGCCTGGAGCCAGAGATGCTGGGGGACAGGGTAGGCCCACAGAACCTTCCCTGGGTCCTCACAATTCATGGTCCTCCAAAACTGTTCCATCCCGAGTGTAATAGCAGTTCCTTATTTACCCTCCATCTCACTCTCCACACCTCCAGAGGGAGTGCCAGAGGCTCTTCAGATTAGATTTCACTCTATTAGGTGAGCCTGTCGGAATGCTAAGAGGATTGCTTGGGGAAAGGATTGTAGAGCCAGCAATGTGACCAGCCTCCCTGAGTGATTCTCTCCCTAGGCTGGTGGTGAAATATCCATTTTGAACCTGAACTCTTGAGGCTTTGTCTAGGGAATGCGGGTCTGCTGAAATACATCTTCTAAGATCAGCCCACACACATACCCTCGCAGGCACACTTTGCCGGCTTTTCCTCTTGGTTTCTGGCCACAGCACCTGACATAGCGGTATGAAAAGAGACAGTGTACGATCTCGAGAAGATGGGTCTGACATTTCGTCTCATTTCTTGTCAAGAAAGCTAAAGATTGTTGGTTCTCTGAGGACCATTTTCTTCTGCTCTTCTCACTCTTTCATCCATTCCACTCATTCCTCACTCACTAACTCATTTACTGGTTCACTCACCCATGCATATATTCACTCATCCATGCACTTTTTCATTCATTCATTCACTCACTAACTCGATTTATTCATTCATTCACTCATTCCTCACTCATTCATTCATTCACTCACTAACTCTCATTCACTCACTTGTTCATTCATTTATTCACTCACTAATTAACTCATTTATTCATTCACTCACTAATTCATTTAATCACTCGTTCACTCATTCACTTGCTAACTCACACACTTGTTCATTCATTCATTCACTTGTCATTCACTCACTAACTCATGCATTTACTCACTCGTTCATTTGTTATTCACTCACTGACTCATTCATTCAATCACTCACACATTCACTCATCTATTCACTTACTCAATCAGTGAAGAAGGGATATTGCTTGAGTACCAGGCAAAGCATCTCTGTATTGTCACCTCAAGATGAAAACTGCACAGTTATTGGCCTCTACGAGTGCAGCATCTAGTGAGAGGGACAGTCAAACAAACCAGTACTTGTGGCAAGAACTATGGAGCTGGAGGCAGGAAGAAACATGGAGTGTCTTGAGATCAGAGAGTAGTTCAGAACTTTACGGAAGGGAGAAGCCATCAAAGAATGGAGCCTGAAGGCAGGGGTCAGACAGTAAACACCCAGCCGTTGTACTATGGAATTTCGGAGGCCCAAAACAGTGGGGTCGATGGATGCATCTCTCCAGTGAGCAAGTGAGCTGGCTGTTGGTTAGATGAACCCAGGAGTCAGTTGCTGTCCGTGTTTTTCTGGTAATGGACACCGTATCAGAAACCCACTGGCTCTTCACATATAATTTACCAGGGGGCTAGGGTTAGCAGGGTCCCTGGTTGGTGCAGATGGTTAATGTGTCTGGTTGCTAACCTAGAAGACTGGAGGCTCAAGTTCATTCAGAGGTACCTCAGAAGAAAGGCCTGGTGAACTACATCCCAAAAGTCAACCTTTAGAAACCCTAAGGAGTACAGTTCCATTCAGACACACATGGGGTCACTGTGAGTTGGAGAGACGCAACAGCAACTGGGGATTTGGAAGTGGGGGATTGTCTCATTCAGATCACAGATTTGAACCATAGTTGAGGGAGGTCGCTAGTAAAACCCTGTTCCAGAGACACAAGCACTGTGAGTCCTGCCAGGGTCTCCGAGTCAAGCAGAGCATGCAGATTTAGCCTTTCTGCTCCCGGGTCATTCAGAGACTAGGAGAAATTCATTTTGCATTCCTTAGAACATGCTGGCAAGGATCCACTCTGATCTTTCGTCGATACTGCCTGTGCCCATCAGCCACTACCCTGGACCTGCCAGCTATGTGGCATCATACTGAAGACATGGCAGTGCCTGTCTCTGGGGAAGAGGATTTTTGACTGTGGTGCCACCTTCTGTGGTCTATTTCTTCAATACAGAATGTACACTAGAAACCAACCCTCCTGCTGTCTAGTCAATTCCAACTCACAGCAACCCAAAAAGGTGGAGGAGAACTGCTTCCTAGGGCTTCCAATGAGGTAATCTTGATGTGTGCAGACTATCATATCTTTCTCCCAGGGAGCAGCTGGTGGGTTTGAACCTCTACCTTTCTGTTAGCAGTCCAACGCTTAACCCACTGTTCTAGCAGGGCTCCTCTAGAATATAACTGTCACTTGCTTCCAAGTCTTCTCCTTTCATGGTTAATGTATTTGGGGCAAGAATCTTGATTTGCTCTCCTTGTTTCCCTAACCCTTGGGACATAGCTAGGCAAATAGGAGGTGGAGAAGAAAGCTGTGTTTCCTGAAGATGGTACCAAGTTTCTCTCCTCAATTAGTTTATGACTCTCAGATCTAAGGATCTGCAAGAGCCCCCAAGAGAAAAGGATCCGGGAAACCTCAGGCAAGGGGATTAGGAAGTTACTGAAACCCAGAAATCAAGGCTGACTCTCTGGACAAGAATGTTCTGATCAAAGATGCCAGCCATTGAGTTTGGTGGTTCCCCACGGGGTATGTTTCCATGTATAGCCCAAAGACGTTCGGATGATGTTGCTGTTGTCCCCATTAGGGTCTGCTGTGAACAGCCAGAGGAGAACTGACCCCGTTTCCAGCTTGTATCATATGCTGCCTGGCGATTGGGCACATTGAGTCTCAGAAATCCATGTGGAATTGTTAAGGGCAAATGGGCAGGTTCCCTTGTGGACAAATGTAGGGCACCACCCTCAGAAGGCTTGTGTTCTCTGCAGAATAGGACCATTGTGAGTGTGTCGTGAGCTGCTGTGGACCCACTACAGAGCTGGGGGCCTGCAAGATGGCCTTCTTTATGGAAAGAGGCTGCTGGTTAGGTATGGGAGTGTTGTCTTGGAATAGAGTGAGGTCAGCCAGACCACATGAACACTGATCCAGGGGTCTAAGCTGTATTAAGGCCACACTCTAATTTCCAACTTCAAGTCCCGTGACTTTGGTTCTGGAAATAGAGCTGTTCCATTGCATGAAAAAGTATCCCTGGCAGTGATGGAGGAGGTGGAAGCGGCGGTGGGGGAACAGGCAGTCTAAGAACCTGGACACAAATAGACTGAATTTGGGAGCTTACTCTCCCTTATTTAAATGGAGACTCTTCTATTTCCATAATGCTGAGAAGTCATAAAACCAAAATAAAAATCAGCTTACACTGAAATGTCTCCAGTTCCAGGCGGTAACAAGACTGTCTTTACCATAAGTGGTTTGTCACCATCTTCCAGATTGGAGGTGGTGGTGGGCATGTCCTGCTTTGTGGATGGAACCTCACCATCACACATACCTTTGAACCTTTTACGTCTTGTCACCATCTGGGTAGGACTTCATAGGGCACAGGGTCAACTGGAAAAGTTGGAGATGAGGAGTTTTATATAATCAGGCCCCCATCTGTACACAGGGACTTCAAAAAGTTGATGGGAAAGTGGAATCAACAGATAAAAATAAAGGATAAACTTAATATCTCAACACAAGAGCCATCTAATTCAAGACACTTCAGTAAGCAAGGATACCAGCATTTAGTCCATCCCTAAAGAACTGAGGGTCCTAGGAATTTAACCATGTCAGTATGGTCTTTTAAAATGCTATTCACTGAAGAAAAATGGGTACCCTTTAAAGATTTTTTATTTTTTTATTTTTGAGATGAGGAAACAAAAAGAAATCAGAAGGAGTCAGATAGGAACTGTGAGACTGCTGGCTGATGCCTAACGATTTCCCACGAAAACTCTCAGAAAATTGCCCTTGTTTGATAAGAAGACCGGGCAGGAGTGTGGTTTGGGAGGAGGACGCTGGTGAAGCTCATCCTCACAGGTGTTTTTCTGTTAAAGCTTTGGCTAGCCTTCTCAAAACACTCTCATAATAAGCAGATACCATCGCTTTTGGCCCTCCGGAAAATCAATAAGTAAAATGCCTTTAGCATTCTCCCAAAACTGTTTCCACTTTTGCTCTGTCTGGACCACTGCCACCTCTTGGTAGGCACTGCTTTGCTTGTGCTTTGTCTTCAGGATCATACTGAAAAAGCCACGTTTCATCTCCTGTTACAATTCTTCCAGGAAGTGCTTCAAATCTTGATCCCACTTGTTCAGAGTTTCCATCGAAAGCTCTGCTCTTGTCTGTCGTTGGCATCCAAAGGAGCAGAAGGTTTTCTCAACTTTTAATTTTCAGTCAGAATTGTGTAAGGTGAACCATTTGAGATGGCTATGGTGTTAGCTCTCGTTTCTACTGTTAGCCATTGGTTCTCTCCAATGACTAACAAGATGAATTGTTTCTTCGTAAATCTTTTGTGGTTGGTTTGGCACTGCGGGCTTTATCTTCAGCAGCATCTTATCCCTTCTTAAAATGAGTTATCTACTAATAAACTGCTGACTGTTTTGGGATTTTGTCCCCATACCATTGTCATAAAGCATTAAGGATTTTATCATGCTTCTGCCCAAGCGTCACCCTAAATTTGATGTTTGTTCTTGCTTGCATTTTAGCAGAATTCAAGAGTCCTGGTGTGTCACTGTGGGTTAATGTGCTCGACTGCAAAGTCATTTGAACTGCAATGTCAGTGGTTCAAGCTCACCAGCTGCTCCTTGGAAACCTCATACAGCGTCATTAGAGATCGGAACCAACTCAATGGCACTTAACAACAAGAACATGTTGCTCTGATAGGGGCTCTTTTCAAACTCATGTTTTATTCTATTTAGTGTCTCATACTAGATCTGGTTCAGACACATTATATTGAGTATGAGTTTATTTTTGTGACACAATTTTGAAATCCATGAAGTTTTCTCATCCTATGCATTTTCCACAAAGTTTCTGAAGACGTGTTGTATCTCTTAGAGAAAAGAATATAGAAAAAGAGGAGAGAGATGAATGAGTAACTTCTCCCAGCCTCCCACAGTGGTGGTGGTGTTGGAGCCTGTCGAGCTGACTCTGACTCACTGGTACCCCATGTGATGGAGTAGAACTGCCCCATAATCTTTATGGGAGATTACGTAATCTTTATGGGAGGAGACCTCCAGGTCTTTAGGGTTCCAGGAGCCGCTTTAGGGTTCAAACTGTGGATGTTTCAATTAGCAGTCAAGCTCTTAACCACTGTGCAGCCAGAAACCCTTATATTCCAGATGGTTTTGGGTCAATTCTGACTCATAAAGACCCCCATGTGATACAAACAGAAGTATCCCATAGATATTAACTGTCCCATAGGATTTTCTTCGCTGTTATCTTTACAGAGGCAAATCACTAGGAGGGTCTGAACTACCACCGTTTTGGTTCGCAGCCGGGCACTTAACCATTGTGCTAACAGGTCATAATTTTCCGGTTAAGGATGGCATTGGAGAATGAGAACTTTCTGGAATAAAGCTGCAGCAACACTGCAGGGCATGCAGGAAAGCCTGCCAACACCAGCACTCCTGAGATCTGATGGAATAACCTACCTCATACATATATGGAACACTCTAGCTGACAGGATTGAAACGATGAAGGAGGTTAACGGCTGAAGTGACTTCACTGTAACTTTCTGACATTACACATTTTCTGAGTCAACAGTCCTAAAAGTGCTACGATTCATCATGTAAAGCTGTGAGGACTTTTTAGTGTCACAAAGGAGTCCTTGCATTGTAAAAGACTAAATGTGTGTGTGTGTGTGTGAGAGAGAGAGAGAGAGAGAAAGAAAGGCTATCAATAATCTGACATCCCCTGCCAAGAAACATCTCTCTTCTTTCAGCAAATTAAGTGACATCATTTCTTTTCAGTCCTTTTTTGTCATCAATAAACCCTCTGAGGCTGTAAAATTTGAGGGGAAAGGAGTCATGTTCATTTCTGTGTTTTCCTTACCTCCTTGGACAATGAGTTCTCGTGACTTGGTTGTGGAATAGTAAAGAAAGGGAAGGCGAGAAGGGGAACAGGAAGGGATGGGGAGGGAAAGAGAATTAGAACCTTCTGGAACGGACAGTGTATGTGCTCACAGTGCCATCCATAACCAAAGCAGAAGGAAAATCCATCCTTCCTTTCTATGGAAAGCGGCAGAGGTGGTGTGGTGGGCTGAGTTAGGATTGGAGAGCACGTTTTGCTCTCCTTTATGGGTGGGAGTGCTTCACTGGTCCCCTTTCTTTGGTCGCAGGTCTGAAGTATCAAGTGGGAGCATGCAGTATAGGTTTTCCAAGGAGCAGTTGGTGGGTTTGAACTGCCGACTTTGTGGTTCTGAGTTCAGTGCTGATCCTATAGCGCCATACCAGGAGTCGTGTTGTTGTTGTTGTTGTTGTTATTATTAGGTACCACCGAGTTGGTACTGACTCATAGCGACCTAATGCACAGCAGAACAAAACACTGCCTGATCCTGGGCCAACCTCATTACTGTGGCCACA
>NW_006408620.1:7496967-7530254 GCF_000296735.1 Chrysochloris asiatica | reverse complement strand
ATGGCACACTCTAGTTAAGACAAAAGGAGCTCTGGTAGCGTAGTGGTTATGAATCGGGCTGCGAACAGCAAGGTCAGCAGTTCGAAACTACCAGATGCTCCGCAGGAGAAAGAGGAGGCTTTCTGCTCCCATAAAGATTTACAGCCCCAGAAACCCTGTTCAGGGTCGCTATGGGTCGGAACTGACTCGACGGCACTTAACAGTTAAGACAAACAACACTAATGGCAGATTGAGTTTGTTTGTTTGGTTTTATATAAACGAGTCCTGGTGTGGCACTATAGGATAAGCACAGGACTGCTAACCACAAGGTCGTTAGTTCAAATCCACCAGCTGTTCCTTGGAAAACTTTGAGGGTCACTATGAGTTGGAAATGACTCTCTAACATGCAACAATAACAACAATCATTAGTAATAAATACTTGTTGATTGTTGTTATGTGCCGTGGAGTTGGTTCCGACCCATAGCGACCATGTACAGAGATTCCGAGGCTGTAAATCTTTACGGGAGTAGAAAGCCTCATCTTTCTCCCGCGGAACAGCTGGTAGTTTCGAATTGCTGACCCTGAGGCTCCCTGCCCGATTCGTAACCACTGCTACCAGAATACTAACAATGTTAAAATGTTATCTGTAAGTTTATATGTAATGTTTCCAATCTCCAGTGACAACGCTGATAGATACTAAAAGGCAGTAATTTTGTTGCTGTTGTTATGTGCCGTGGAGTCGGTTCCGACTCATCAACCCTGTACAGGGTTTCCGAGGCTGTAAATCTTTACGGGAGCAGAAAGCCTTATCTTTCTCCCGTGGAACGGCTGGTAGTTTCAAACTGCTGACCTTGCGGTTTGCAGCCCAATTCGTAACCACTACACTACCAGAGCTCCTTAAAGGTAGTGAAGGTTAATAGTGAAGGTTAATAATAGGAGGCATTTGACTTACACTTGAAGGGGCTTACAGTAGAATCACTAGAGCAGAACTGTGTGGTAAGTCAGAGACTATCAGCATTCATCCACCACCCACCTGTTAGTGTGTTGTATGGTGGTGGTAGTGGCTTGTGTGTTGTTGTGATGCTAGCAGTTATGTTATTGTTGTTAAGTGTCATGGAGTCGGTTCTGCTGACACACAGTATGGGGTTTCCAGGGAGCAGGTGTGAGTTTGAACCACCAACTTGGCAGTTTAGACCAACCTTTCGGTCCAGTGCTTATCCTACAGCACCACACCAGTGTTTAAAACACTAGCAGGGTCACTCATGGTGGACAGTTCCAATGAGTTTCCAGCCTAAGACAGCCTAGGAAGAAAGGCCTGGCTGTCTACTTCTAAAACTGAGCCAGTGAAATCCTGATAAATCACAGACTGGTACCTGACACTTTGGCTCACTGACTTGGACATGCTATCAAGAGGGACCCTTTTCTGGAACAGGACATCACCTTTGGTAAAGTGGAGGGCCAGCAAGGTGAGGGGAACCCTCAACAAAACAGACAGATTCAATGCTCAGAAAAATAGACATGCACACACACCGATGTTTATGAAGGTGGTGCAGGATAGACCAACGTTAAATCTGTGATACGTACATGGGGTTGCGGAGAGCACATATATGTGTGTATATTACCTTTTCAATGAAAAGGTTTCTCTTTAAAATGTAGCTTGAAAGGAACTCTGAGCCATTGTTTATCCATCCCATACACCCTGTACCAGGCTCTGTGATTTACCAGCAAGCCATTCATTATGTCTTATTTCAGCTTCGATGGTTCTCTAGACATTTGACTTTCCCTGGCTTGAATGATTCGTTACTTGTCAAGCACGGGCTTACCACAAGTGTCCTTGTTCTAATTCTGGTGTCAGATTGTTCATATCTATGGAACTCCGAGACTCAGTGGACTTGTCAGGGAATGTGCTGAGGATTCGCACAGACAAAGACCCCTAGAGCTCCTGCACAGGGCAAGACTCAATGGACTTTTGGAATATTTATGAGCTTGATCTGTTATATTATTATTCCAAATATGTCTCCAGTTAAAATTAGGAGAGAAATAAACAAGTCTAATTTTTATGGAACCATCTAGTCACAGGCCAATGGAGAAGGATTAGAGTCTTTTATTGCTAATCTAGGCGTAGGATCAACACATTTGTCCCTTTAAAAACGTTGTGTTTCCAAATGAATAGTTTGCCCTAGACGTGGACTTTAGTGTCAACGTGATGTAGTTACTGGGGCATCAAAGTGGTCATTAAGCATCTCTCGATCCCTTGCGTATAAATGAGCTCTGAGCACAAAAGGCAGCCACACAGAGTGAAACCCACACAAAAGAACCAGAGTCGCCCACCCCATCAACAGTGTTGGTCTTTGGCGACGCTTCCTAGATGACTTCAGATGAGAACTGGAGAGTCATTCCCTTCAAATCTGGGTCCAAGGTGAAAAATCCAAACACTCTTCTGTTGAGGTAATTCTGACTCAAAACAGAATTGAGAGGTCAGAGGAGAACCGCTCCCTAGGGTTTCTGAGGCTGTCATCGTGATCGGGGCAGACAGCCTCATCATTTTCCCACAGAGCAGCTGGCTGGGTTTGAACCACTGACCTTTCATCTGGCAGTCTAATGCTTAACCCACGGCACCACCAGGGTTCCTTACATTTGTGCCCACACCTGGTTCAATCAATAGATGCTCTGGCCGAGTCCCTGCCCACCTGTAGGGCCTTCAGTCTCACCTGCTTTCTTTTGAACACTTATTATATTATAGTCAATAAATACAAAATGAAATCTTGGGAAGTAACTAAGCTGTCATGTCTCTTTTGACTCTTGCATGGATGAGAAAATTCTAGGTCAAAACGTGCTGGAGGCTGGGGATTTTAGACCCAAAGAGGGAGAGGGGTTGTGTGCTGATGACCAGGGGGCAGGCTTGCAGGCTATATACCCTTTGGTTCATTGATGATGCATGGAGGGGATTGTAACCATGGCAATGACACAATATATGATAGGATGAATGTAAAGCTAATACTCTCCCATGTAAACTATCACATCATTCACAATAAAACATTTAAAAACCAAACACTGGACTGGTGCTCCATCCGTGATCCACCTGTCCCCTGAGTTTCTAATTGTAGCTCTGTGTAAGCTGCAGCTGACCTTCTACATGATTCCACAGCATCAAAGTTAAGGTTCTGGTTATGCAAACCCAACTAATTGGGCCAGTGGTGGCTCTGTGGTAGAGCACTCACCTTCCATGTGGGAGATGTGGGTTTGATTCCCGTCCAATGCACCGTCTTGCTAATAATGGCTGGCCTACTTCTAGGATGCTGAAAGGGTTTAAGCACAGCCTCTAGACTAAGACAGAGTAGGAAGAAAGGCCTGGTGATCTACTTGAAAAAACATCAGTGAATAAAGGTTCTGTGGATCACAATGTCTGATCCTGTTGTACATGTGTGGTCGCCATGTATCAGGGGCCAACTGGATGACAGCTAACAACAACAAACCCAATTAGAAGCCCTGAGAGGAGGAAGATGAAGAAAACAGAACCAAAGCCCAATTTCACCAGCTCCAAATGAGTGATCTGCTGGTACTGAAACTTATGCCTGGCACTTACCGATCAGAAATGACTACACTTCCAAACGCTAACTCTTGTTATTCTAAAGTTTCTATGGTTGTTAAGTGCCCTTGAGGCGATTCCAACTCACAGAAACCCTGTATAGGGCTTCCAAGGAGTGACTGGTGAGTTTGAACCGCCTTTCAGTCTAACACATTAACCTGCAGTGTCATACCATGTTCAGCACTTGCCAATCAGAGACTAATATACTTCCAAATGCTGACTCTTGTTATTCTAAAGAGTTGTTCTGAAATCGTATTGTAGGCCAGATTCACTCAGAGACGACCTTAAAAAGGTCAAGGGGAGGGGTAAGAATGAGGTATTGGGAGGATCATACCATGCACATGGACAGAAGACTTTAATACTGTGTATATGTCAACAGTGCCCAAAATGATCTACAGATATAAAGCAATCCCAATGCAGATTCCAACAGATGAAAAAATTAATCAGCAACTTCTTGTGGAAAGGAAAGAGACCCTGGATAACCAAGCATTACTAAAGAAGGAAAACAAAGTAGGAGACCTCTCACTTCCCAATCTCAAAACCTACTATAGTCACAGTAGTCAAAACAGCCTGGTACTGGTACAAACAGAAGACACATAGATCAATGGAACAGAACTGAGAACCCAGTAGTAAATCCATCCTCCTACGTCACTGATCTTTGACAAAGGAACTGTCTCTTTGACAAATGGTGCTGGCAAAACTGGAGATCCTGTCACAGAGAATGAAACAAGACCCGTATCTCACACCATAAACACAAATGTACTCAAGATGGATCAAGACCTAAATGTAAACCCAAATCTGTAAGAGCATCAGTGAAAAAAATGGAGACAGACTTAGGGACTCTTAGACACGGCATAAATGTCAAACACAACTGAAAGCACAGAAACAGCAGAAGACAGACTAGATGACGGGGACCTCCTAAAAATTAGACACTTGTATGCATCAGAAGAGTTCACCAAAAGAGAACCCACAGATGGAGAAAAAAATTTGGCAATGAAATGACATGTTAGACAGGGACTAATCTCTAAAGTTTATAGAGAACTTCAACACCTGAACAAGAAAAAAATGATCCAATTAAAAAGTGGGCAGTGCACAAGAAAAATGAGCCACAACACAAGAAGATATACGCACACCAATGTTTATAGCAGCAGAAGATATATGCCCACCAATGTTCATAGCAGCACTATTTACAATAGCAAAAAGATGGAGGCAGCCAAAGTGCCCATCAACTGAAGAATGGATAAACAAACTGTGGTACATACACACAATGGAATATTATGCTACATTGAAGAATAACAAGGAAGCTGCATACCACCACATAACATGGATGAACCTTGAGGGCATTATGCTGAGTGAAATTAGTCACAAAAAGAGAAATACTGCATAGGACCACTACTGTACAAGACTAAGGAAAAGAACCCATACTAAAGAGGGTGGGGGATTATTGGCTGATTGCTGGGATGTTGGGAGTGGGGGTGAGGGGAAGGAGGGGAAGGTGGAGCACAGGGCAGGGAATAGACACAGGATACTTTGGGTGCTGGAGTGGGGGGCAATATACAAGAAGGGAGAGGGGAATGGAAGAACAAAGCAGATGGGAGAACAATTAGGCAGGTTTGAATGGGCTAAGTGGGGCAGAGGTAAATAATTATGTATGCACAACATTGGAACAACAAGGTTTTGGGATACAGAGATTGAGCCATGGTTGGAATGAGGAAAAGGGAGGAATAATATTAAGATGCTTGGCTGTCTTTTGAATCTTGGTTTTCCTTGCATTATATTATAAAATAGACACTGGAGGGGGGGAAAAAGTGAGCAGTGGACATTCTCATGGTCAACACACATGAATAATGCTTGAGATCATTAGCCACTGTTGTTTATGTTAAGTGTTTTTGAGTTGGTTCGGACTCAGAGCCACCTTGTATAGGGTTTCCAAGGAGTAACTGGTGGGTTTGAACCGCCAACCTTGTGGTTAACAGTCCAGTGTTTATCCTATAGTGCCAGGATTCCTCATTAGATATTAGAGAGATGCAAATCAAAACAACAGTGAGATATCACCTCACTCCAGAATTAATAACAAGGTTTGAAAACAAACCAAACCAGAAAACAACAAATACTGGCTAGGATACAGAGTCTGAGACCCTCCTACACTGCTGGTGGGACTGTAAAATAGTGCAACCACTGTGGAAAACAATATGAGGCTTTTTCAAGAAGCTGTATAAAGAGATACCGTGTTGTTGCTGTTGTTGTCGAGTCGGTTTTGACTCATAGTGACCTGTATAGGGTTTCTGAGGAGCAACTGGTGAATTTGAACCACTAACTTTGTTGTTCAAATTGACCTTTCGGTCCAGTTCTTATCCTACAGTGCCACACCAGGACTCCAGAAATACCATATGACCCAGCATATGTTCTAGAGAACTAAGAGCCACAACACAAGTCTATATACACACCCATGTTCATCACAGCACTATTTACATTAGCAAAAAGATGGAGACAGCAGAAATGCCCATCCTTGGTAGAATGGATAAATTACCTCAGGTACACACACAATGGAATACTTGGCAATGTTGAAGAATAACAATCACGAGTCTGGGAAATGCCTTATAACGTGGATGAACCTTGAGGACATTATGCTGAGTGAAATTAGTCAATCACAAAAGGACAAATACTGTATGAAGTCACTATTGAAAAAAAGTCAAGAAAAGGTTTTCTTACTAAAAGAAACATTTTTTGGTGGTTATCAGGAGTGGGGAATAATTATCGCTAGCGAGTAGACACATACTTTTTAGCTTGCGGATACAGAAGGAGATATGCATGAAGAGGGAGATGGACAGAAGAATGATGAAGGCAAAGGAAGACATGAGAAGGAGTACAAGAGTTCAAGGGAACAGACGTAAACATTGTCATACCCAAAATCCCGTAATGACACTGATCTACAGATAGATATGTGGACAGATACAAAGGCTGAAACAGGTGTGAGAGGGAGAGAAAGAATCCAACCACAAATATATAAAGGTTCAACAGAAGATATCTGTTCCTGGATATTTACCTTTGCTGTAAACATATCCATGAACATTGTAGTTCATACATGGGGCAGAATTATGAAAACTTCTTAGACATTACCAAACATCTTGAGGGAATGAGTTCTTGGATCTTGAGGCTCAGGACCGTAGTCTTGGGGGACGCCATGGTCAACTGGCATAATGTAGTCCCCAAACACAGTGATGTACACTTTACTCTGATGAGTAGCAAATAGGATCTCAAAAACTCGTACGTGGATCTCTAAGGTGCAACTATTGGGTTCTCCATGTCTATTACGGAAAGGAGACTGATGAAAATTGAAGACACTTGGAAACAATTAGTGTAGTCTACTAACTGACCATGTGGCTATCAGCCTTCATGACCTTGAGACCAGAAGAACTAGATGGTGCCCGGCTATCACTACCAACTGCTCTGAAGGGACCACATTAGAAGGCCTTGTATACAGTGGGAGAAAATGTGGAGCAAAACTCAACATCATTAAAAATAGACCAGACTTACTGGTCACCCTGTAGGTCTGGAACTGACCTCTTTCCCATGGCTCAATTTTCAGTCCAGAAATAGATAGGTACATGGTGAGGTATGCCCATCAAAGAATGGTCAACCATTCGAGATCAAAGGGGCAGCATGTACCTTAGGACAAAATCCAGAATGCTGGGGAAAGGAGGAAGAATGGAAACAAGAAACATATGGCGGAAGTGGGATGAGTGAAGTTAAATTGTGGGAACTGCAATCACTGTAATGAAACCAAGTGTTGGATTTCTTGAATGTAAAATTGATGATCTTCTCTGTAAACCTTCACTCAATTCACAATAAAAAGTTTAAAAAAAAAATGGTTATCTGCATTTTCCACAGGCTCCTCAAGTAATTTGGTGGATGTACACATGTCAAAAGCATCATCTTAAGTAAGCTGACTGCTAAGGACCACAGAAGTGGAGTGTTTCATCATTTTTATATCCCACCACCTGGTGCTTAGAAGCTGTTGAATGAATGACTAGGAGGGAGAATGAACAAATGAACTCATGGTGGATCAACTGGTGAGCTTTGTAAATCGCACCCCATCCTTGGTAAGTTGATTAGAAAGTTCATGATTTATGGAGAAGTGTTCTCAGTCCAATCTGGAGTTGTTGCCTTTGAAGTCTCAATTTGATTAAGGCACGTTATGATGAGGAACAATAACTTTCTGAAATGCTGGGAATTATGTGGCACTGGGGAGCTCAGCAGGGTGTTGGGTATTCCAGCAACGATGAAGGGTCTTTGTGAACTGGAGAGGCCACTTAGAGAGCCTGTATTGAGGTCAAACATCTGACTTCTCTTCATTACATTCTGCCCTTGTTTCATTCTTTCCCATCTCTTGTTTCTGGGTCCTGAGTTCTCCCCAAACAGCCAGGGTTGAATGGTCTCAGAAATTAGGTTGGGCCTGTTCCCAAGGTGCTGGGGCCCTAGGTCTGGACAAGGCTCCTTTGCCAACGAAAAATGGAAACCAAGTTCTCTCCAGGGTCATTTATAGTGGACTGATATTATTCCATCAAGTAAAGACACAAAAACTGAGGTCTGACAGATGGCAGTTTAAATCACAGCTCTGCCCCTTCCCAGATGAGAAGCCTTCCTAGTATAACATGTCTATGGGGTATAACAGTTACAGTAGACAGAGCAGAAGCCAGCCAGACAGTGTAATCACTGAAGCCAGCCAGACAGCGTAACGGTTGAAGCAAAGGTCCAGGAGCCGACGTGCAAAGTTCCCAATCTCAGATCTGCAGCTTGATACCTGGATCACCCAGAGATATTATGGAACCTCTGCATGGCAGGTTCCTCACCTGGAAGCAGGGATTAATCACCATTAACCAAGGACCAGCTGCTGAGTTGACACCAACTCACGGTGACGCCCGAGCATGTCAGAGTAGAACCGTGCTCCATACAGTTTTCAATGGCTGAGTTTTCGGAAGTCGATCGCCAGGCCTTTGTTCTGAGGTGCCTCTGGGTGGACTCGAAACAGCATCCTTTCAGTTAGCGGCTGAGCACCTGACTGTTTGCACCACCCATCCTACGCCAGGTAGGAATTATGAGGACACAATGAAATGAATACATAAAAAGACCTGGGGCCATCTGTGGTTCGGAACTATGGCTCTGTTAAGTGTTGCCTGTGATTAGAAAGATCTATGAGAACAGTAACTGTTCTAACTACTTCTGTTTAAAGACACTGAAAATGGCCCACCCCCCTCAAAGGGGAAGTCTTCAGATCATCAGTGTCTCCTCTTCCCCAAGCCCCAATCCTCGCTTTGGCGTTTATCTCTTTAAATGGGCCAATGTTGCTGGATTCAAAAGGATGCTGGTGAGTCACTTGAGGACACGGGCCTATGTCACGAAGAACCGCTGGCAGGCGAAGCCAGGAGGAGACAGATTAGGCATCACCGCAGCAGGAGTGAGTCAGCCGGTGGTCCGTGCCTCACCCCACCGCCCTGGATCCAGGACTCAGAGTGGACAGCGGCAGTTTCATAGACACCGTGGCTAATTATTTAGCTTTAGCGATGCAGCCTGCTTGGTGGCTGGCCAGCTAATCATTGAGCATACCTCTCTCTTTCTCTCCTCTCCCACGCCTTCTGCTCTGGGCTCCTTCATCTGTCCCTGTGCTCTCTCATTTGTTCCCCATCTCTCCCTCTTCTCTTTCTCTTTCCTTCCCTATGGTTCTGTTGCTTCTCTCTCCTCTTTACTCCTGTATAATTCTCTCTCTCATGTTGTCTTTGCTTTTCTCCTCATGGAGCCCTGGTGGTACAGTGGTTGAAGTGCTTAGCTACAAACCAAAAGGCCGAGGGTTTGAACCCATCAGCTGCTCCTCAGGAGCCCTGGAAACCTTATGGGACAGTTCTACTCTGTCCTATGTCCTACAGGGTCACCATTAGTCTGATCCAACTGGACACCCAGAATGTCAACGATAAGTCTCCTCCTCAAACTTCTCTGTCCCCTTTTTCTTCCTACCACTTTCAGTGCTCATCTCGACCTTCCCTCTTCCCTGAAGGAAACCAAGCATTCTTTTTAGTGGATCTTGAAGCACGTAGTCCTTATCTTTCTGCCGGCATGCTACACCAGGGATTGGCACATTTCTTCTGTAAAGGGGCAGAGCGTAAATATTTGGGGCTCTGTAAATCATGTTACCTCTGTCGTTAGAAGCAAGAATGGTGAGATTCCCTCTCACATACTTTGGACATGTTATCAGGAGGGACCAGTCCCTGGAGAAGGACATCATGCTTGAGAAAGTGGAGGATCATAGAAAAAGAGGAAGATCCTTAAAGGAATGGATGGATGCACTGGTTACAAAAATGGGTTCACACACAGCAGTGATTGTGAGGACGCCACAGGACCCGGAACTGTTTCTTTCTATTGTGTGTAGATTTGTGATGAGTTGGCACTAACTCTAGGACAACCTAGGAATAACAAACACATGGTCTCTGTCCCAACCACTCAACTCTCCTACTGTCATATGACAACAGACCACTTGGAAACAAATGAGTGTGACTGTGTTCCAATAAAACTTTATTTAAAAAACAAAAACAAAAGCAAAAATCAGGCAGTGGGCTGGATTTGGGAAGCTGGCCAAAGTTTGCCAGGCCCTGATGAACACACTGCTCAGTTACACATCAGCAGAGAAAAGTCTGGATTTCAGCTTATGTGCCCATACGTGGAGCCCCTGTACACACACAGTTCCTAGCCACTGACTCCTCGGTTCTTAACTTAGAGACAGAGTCCCACACTCGGAAGATCATGGTGGTCTTTTATCTATGTGAACGGCTAAGCTAGGAGGTCTGACTTCTGTTACTGGTAGCTGAATCCCTGTCTTAAGGCAGTGAGTGTAGCAGAACACATTTTGACTGATACGATGTATGAAACATATACACGCATACACTGGGGACACTAAGGAGGAAGCCTCAGAGTGTTCTGTTTCTTTGGGCTGCAGAAAAGTCAGCAGTAAACACAGAACTCACAGCTGCCAGGACCTCAGCCTCTTCTACTCATGATCACAATGACTAACCCACATGTCAGCGAAACCACACCCACAGTCATGGTGGAGTTCGCAGCTTGACTTTGCAAGTTCCACTTTGGAGATGGGATTCAGGCTAGAGCCAGGGAGAGCTTTGGGTGACAATGAGATGACAAAGCTTGGTTTGCTAATAAAAGGCCCACAGCAGCTGTCAAAGAGCCCGGGTGGTCCAATGATTAAGCGCTTGGCTGCCAACTGAGATGTTAGTGGTTCAAACCCACCCGGTGGCCTGCTCCCATAAAGATTCCAAAATCCCCTGCCATTGAGTTCACACCGACTCATAGCGACCCTATGAGGAAACAGAGAACTTCTCCATAGCGTCTGACCGGACTGTATATCTTTACCAAAGCCTTATCTTTCTCCCACGAGTGGCTGGTGGGTTCTAACAGCACAACACATAATCTACCACATGGTCAGGATCCTCCCATAAGGGGTACAGCCTAGGAAATGCATTGGGCTATTCTCCGCTGTCACATGGGGTCATCAGGGGTCACAACTGACTAGATTGCTTCCAACAAAATACCAGGTGAAGCATGTCTACTGTTCCTCCATCAGTATGGTCCAACCTGAGAGAAACAGAGCCCTTGTTCATGCATCACCTCTCCTGTCTGATGGGGCAGGGTCTAGGGAGAGAGCGCTCAGACCACCAGAGACCTTTCTAACTTGCACTGAGCTGTGGACCAGCCTGAAAGTGCTCCCCATTGGGCTTCTCAATCCTTGTTCCCCCAATGACACAGAACAAGAGATCCTCCCAGCTTACATTGTACCGTATGATTAGTTTGCTACTGTTGTCCTTCGTTACCCATGGTGGCCGCCCCGATGCATGCTGAATGCCTTTCAACCTAGGGGCTCATCTGCCAGCACTCAATTGGGCAATATTCGGTTTGTCCACGGGGTTTACACTGGAGAATTTTCAGAAGTAGGTTGTTGGGCTCTTCTTCATAGGCCATCTTACTCTAGAACATCTGTGGAGACCTGTCCACCATGGGGATCCCTGATGATATTTGAGATATTGGTGACATAGCTTCCAGCATACCAACAAGGCACAAGCCATTGCTGTACAAACAAATGCCAAATGGGTGGGGATACAATTAGTCTAAACCCAAAGTCTCACTGCTGTAGAACTGACCTTAACTCACAGTGACCTGTGGGACAGAGTAGGGCAGCCTCATAGGATTCCCAAGGCTGTCATCTTTACGGAGGCAGACTACTGCTTCTTTCTCCTGTGGAATGGCTGGTGGGTTCAAACCACTGACCTTAGAGTGAGCAGCCCACCGCTTAACCACCACGCCAACAGGGCTCTTTATAATTGGTCTGCTGTTGTTTAGTGCTTTTGAATCTGTTCTGACGCACATTGTTACTGTTGTTAAGTGCCGTCAAGTTGGTTCCGACTCATAGAGTCCTTGTTTAGGGTTTCCTTGGAGTAGCTGGGGAGCTTGAACCACCGACCTTGCGGTTCAAATCGACCTTGCAGTCTAGTGCATTAACTTGCAGCCCCACACCATGACTCCAGTTCTGACTCATAGCAACCTTATACGGGGTTTCTGAGAAGCAGCTGGGGGTTTGAATCGCCAGCCTTGTGGCTAGCAGTCCAGTGCTTTTCCTAGGAGGTGGAAAAACTGGATTTTAATCTCAACTCTGCCACTTCCTTGTCATGTGGCCTTGGGTGAGGTCATATTTTCCTCTTTGGGCTTCAATTTCTCTATTACTGGGCTCAGTGGCTATTTATGATCCACTGCATGTCTAAAACCCAGTCATGTATAATCTTGCTGACTATATCTGTCCCAGAGGATTCTGTAAAAGAGATTAAGTACAAGAGAAATATTGAAGTTGCCAAAGAGTTTATTTACTTGGATCCAAAATCAATGTTCATGGAAACAGCATTAAAAAAATCAAAGGACACATTGCATTAGGAACATCTGCTGCAAAAGACCTCTTTCAAGTGTTAAAGGGCACAGATGTCACTTTGAGGACTAAAGTGAGCCCTTATCCAAACCATGTTTTTTTCAGCCTCACATGCATGTGAAAGCTGGACAATGGATAAGGAAGACCACCGAAGAACTGATGCATTTGAATTACAGTGTTAGTAAAGAATACTGAATGTACCATGGACTGTCAATAAAAGGAACAAATCCATCCTGGAAAAGTATGGCCAGAATGCTCCTTAGGAGCAAGGATGGTGAGACTTCATCTTACATGCTTTGGACATGTGATAAAGAGGGATCATTTCTTGGAAAAGGACATCATGCTTGGAAAGATAGAGGGACAGTGAAAAAAAGGAAGATCCTCAGCGAGATGGAACGACACAGTGGCTACAACAATGGGTTAAATTTTATCAATGATTATGCGAATGGTGCATGGCCAGGCAGTGTCTCATTCTATTGGACAGAGTTGAGATGAGTCAGAACCAACTTGACAACACCTAACAACGTATTATGGATTAGACAACACATTTGGCTTCTGTATTACAGTGAATCCAGGAGTCAGGGGCCTGGGGAAGACTGCCACATTGGACAGTGATTTGGTGATTAGCTCCTTGCTTCTCTCCCCCAAGAGACACCCAATATCCCTCTTAATAAAAAGAACATTGCCTTCATCAGAGGAAATACTCAATTCAGGAAGTAAGTCCTATAAGAATCTATCTCCAGTATTTTCAAATTTCATTCATTCATTTATTCATTTAATGGATTTTCTCAAGTGAACTGCTGAGTACTGGGGGAAAAGGAAAGGCAATGGGAATGAACAGGGGTGCTGTATGGCATTGGGGGATTGTAATGTGGCATTGTGGGCTAATGCGTCAGACAGCAAAGTCGTTTGAACTGGAAGGTCAGTGGTTCAAGCTCATCAGCTGCTCCTTGCAAACCCTATAAGGGTCATTATGGGTCGGAATCGACTCAATGACACTTAACAACAACAACAATGTCAACGGGCCAAGGCCAACAATGACTAGGCACCCACGTGTACCAGGCACGGGCTAGTTGCTTTGTTTGTTTTCATACTTCATCCTCTCCAGGGTTCTAAGACTGAAACTCAGGGAAGTTAGGAAGGCCACACAGCTAGGACTCCTGGTGTGGCACGGCAGGATCATCAATGGACTTCGAACCACAAGGTTGGCAGTTCAAACCCACCCGCAACTCCTTGGAAACCCTATACAGGGTTGTTAGGAGTTGGAACTGACTCAATGGCAATTAACAATAACAGCAGTACAGCTAGGGGTAGAATCTTCTGCTTCAGCCTTTTGCTTCCTGTCCTTTGCGAAATGCTACAAGTGTGCTGTCAAGGTGAAGCTCACAGAGCTGGGGAAGGTTAGCAGCTTAGAGCAGAGGGGGCTAAGGGAGCTTCCATGGAGGGACCCATGGGGTGAGCACTGCAGGGTGTCAAATCAGAAGAGGGATGAGGAGAAGAAGGGAAGGCAGGAGGAGATCCACTCCTGAAGGTCCCCAGGAAGGAGTGAGTGGTTACCTGTGAGACTTCTGAATGTGGAAGTTCCGACTCTGTAGAAAGCCAAGTGGGGAAATAGTAGGTCTTCAGGGATTTCCTCAGACTATGCCCTGACAACACCCCAAGACGGTCCTCCAGGGGCATCTGGCTCTACCAGAGGTTCAGATATAGTATCTGGGGTAGTGAATAAGCAAGGTAAGCATGGGCTTATTTGTGCTTATATACCAATCTTTAGTAAACAATTTCACATGGGATTCATAACACATCCAGGATTTTTCTTCTAGGTCTGGCTGGCCTCTGTCTCTCTTCCCACCTCACAGCATCTTCCTACAGAATCAAAGCCTTTTTTTCAATGTTACCATCCCTGATGGGGTCAGAGGACCCAGTAAACAAGGTAAGCACGAGCTCATGTGTGCTTCCTTACTAATCTGTAGTGAACAGCTTCACAGCTACAGATTAATAAGGAAACACAAGTAAGCCCATGCTTACCTTACTTACTGGGTATTTACCCCTGCTCAGATGTAAGCCCAAAGACAGTAAGTAAGCTGCAAAGCTGGAACAAAGCAGAGCTGAGGGTATTAGCAATCTGTCCAGGAGCCCAGAGCAACGCATGAGAATCCTAATTAGATACAAAACTTCTGGGACCACACAGAGCCTCTCTGTCCTGGCTGCCAGCACTGGGTCCCTCACCCGTAACAACTACCCTGTACAGGGCCGGGACACCAAGCCCACGCACTCAGATGCAGGGTTGGCCTTCTCCCTGAACCTCTTTCTGGTGCTCCCTCAATTCCAAGATACATGAGCATCATCATCCTGGGTTGGTAGTTTCCAAAGCTCTCTTGGCAACAGCAGCCAAGATCCTTGTTCACAGAAGACCAGAGCATGTAGATCCTTCCAGTCAGTTAGCCACCTGAATGAGTTTTTATAAGAGAGTTTTGTTAAGCTGCAGTGTAAAACCCAACATAGCTACATAAAGGGGCTTCAGAGAGTTCGTGGACAATGGAATGAAAAGATGATGGAATTTCTCCACAAATTTCTTGAAGCCCTCTCGTACAGCTGAGATGACACAGATAGCATTGCTTTCAAATATTTCGTAGATCCGCTCTATCATATGGGAGCTCTGGTGGCCCTGCAGGATAAGCATTGGACTATTAATCACTAGGTGGGCAGTTCAAACTCACCAGGTTCTCCACAAGAGAAAGATGAGGCTTTCTGCTCCCATAAAGATTTGTAGTCTCAGAAACCCTATACAGGGTCTCTGTGAGTTGGAACTGACTCACTGATGCCTAACAACATCTATCTTGTTGTCCTTTGCTATCTATGCATGTCTGTCATGTATTTACACATATGATTTAAGTAGGACCACTAGTTTTAAAACTGTGAGAGTTCTAGAAAAAGGAGACGAGTTGGTCACACTATCAATATAATATTGGTGCCCATGGGTAGTGCATATGGTTAAGTACTTGATAACTCAACAAAAGGTTGCTGGTTCAAATCCATTCTTCTTCTTCTTGTTAGGTGCCATCAAGTCAGTTCTGACTCATAGCCACCTATGTACAATAGAAGGAAACACTGCCCTTCCCTGCACCGCCCTCACGATCATTGCTGTGTGAGCTCATTGCTGCAGCCACTCTGTCTTTCCAGCTCATTGAGGGTCTTAGTCTTTTTCACTGACCCTCCACTTTACCAAGCAAGATGTCCTTCTCTAGGGCTTGGTCTTTCCTGATAGATAACAAGTGTAAAGTACATGAGACAAAGTCTCCTTGCCATCCTTGCCACTAAAGAGCATTCTGGCTGTACTTCTTCCAAGACAGATTTGTTCATTTTTCTGGCAGTCCATGGTACAGTATTCTTTGCTAACACCGTACTTCATAATCCAAGAGGCAGTCATTCAAATAGAACAAGGGCATACTGTGTGGTTTAAAGTCAGGAAAGGTGTGTGACAAAGTTGTATCCTTTCACCATATTTATTCAATCTGTAGGCTGAATGACTCAAGAAACTGTGGACTTCAGGAAGAAGAATGAATGTGACATCAGAATTGGAAGATGACTCGAACCATGTTGCCATGATTTAATGGAAAGATGATCACAACTGGAGTCCAGCGAACTCTAGAAAAAGCTACCCTGGGGAATATCCCAGTGCAGCAGTATGGGTTTGTTGGGAATGTAAACCCCCCTCCCCCCGGCCCACTCTGGGACCACTGTATCAGGGTCTGCAGGCTGACAAGATCCTCTGGGGGTTCCTATGTGCATTCACCTTGGAGAATTCCTGACGTAGGACACCGAACCCTATCGGGCCTCAGTCTCCTGCCGCCACAAGGGGACAATGGGGATGGAAAGGTCTATTCTCAAATGTTGTATGAAGAGATACCGAGAGATCACATGATATGTTTGGCACAGTGCTGTTGTTAAGTGTCTTTGAGTTGGTTCTGATTCATAGCAACCCTGTAAAGGCTTTCCGAGGAGTGGCTGGTGAATTTGAACCACTGAACTAAAAGTTCAAACTAGTCTAGTGCTTTATTCCACAGTGTCACACCAGAACTCTCTCTCTCTCTTGACACACACACACACACACATACACACACACACACGCACACACACATATATATATCCCTGGTAGAGTAGTGGTTATGAGTCAGGTTGCTAACCTCAAGGTCACCAGTTGGAAATGACCAGCTGTTTCACAGGAGAAAGATGAGGCTTTCAGCTCCTGTAAACATTTACGGCCTCAGAAGCCCTATACAAGGTCACTATGAGTCAGAACCGATTCCAAGGCACACCACTACCACCACCATACAAACACACACACACACACACGTTTTATATATATATTCACACACACATTATATATACACATACACATATACACATATGTGTATATACACATATACACATATGTATATATACACACATATGTACACACACATATCTATATATAAATAACTTATATACTTGGCACGGTGCTGGCCAATACATATCTGTTTGTCTGTTCATCCATCTATCCACCACCCCACCCATCTATGTATCAATGGATAGGATGTTGTTTTCAGAGGTCATCAAGTCAGTCCTGATCCATGGCTACCCCATATGACAAAGCACAGCTACCCTGCAGAATTTCCCTGGCTGTCTCTCTCTGGTAGCATAGTGGTTACGAATCGGGCTGTGAACCGCAAGGTCAGCAGTTTGAAACTACCAGCCGCTCCACGGGAGAAAGATGACGCTTTCTGCTCCCATAAATATTTACAGCCTCGGAAACCCTGTACAGGGTCACTATGGGTCGGAACAGACTTGATGGCACTTAACAACAACAACAATCTTAATGGGAACAGATCACCAGGTCTTTCTACAGCAGAGCCATGAGGGAGGTTGGAATCACCAACCTTCAGGTTGGCAGCTGACTGATTAACCCTTTGCACCAGGAAATCTGGTTTGCTCTCTGTCTACATACAATCGTATAGTGGGGAATTAAAACAATGAAAACCATTCATGTTTCCTTCCTTTCTCCCAGCATCACTAGCTTCCGAATCATCTAGTTATCCACCTTGTTTTCTCGATGTCTCTTTGCTAGCTCCTGAAACATCAGGTACTTTTTTGACCTCTGTGATCTTCTTTCTGCCTGTTCAAATCCCAGTATCACACAATGCATTACAAACTCCAAGAGCTGGAGGAGGTTGGAGATCCTCTATTCTACCTCGCCTTCAGAATCAGAAATACCATTTTTTCAGTCCCCGCCCACTCAGTCAAGCGCCACCTCTTTTTGTGTACCAGGTGTGCGATGGATAGTTTCTGGATGAACAGATTAATGAAGCCTCCGTCTGCTCCGGCCCCATTCAACTTTGGTGTAAATTACACTCCACTTGTTTTCTTTATGACTCATGTCCTATCATTCTTAACATTCAAAACAAAACCCAAACACTAGAAAATCTCATATTTATCTTTGGTTGCTCTCCTTTCTACACTTAAGAATGTTTATATACCACTTGTTAGGAATGTCTTGATATTTTTAAAATTATATGTTTGTGTTTTAAGATACAGTTCACATTTTAATTCTGACATTTTTCATATTGGTGAAAGCATATACTGCCAAATGTACAATTCCAACTGTTTCCACCTGTACATTATATTCATCAAGTTGTGCCACCATTCTCCTTATTTTTATTTCTCACTTTATTCCACCACTATTAACTTAAAACTCACTGCCCCATAAGCTTCCCGGCCAACCTTTCCAATTGCCATTGTCAATTTGCTCTTACAGAGATGATTCTTCAAAAGAGCACAATGCTCAACACAGATGTTGTTTATTAATTACTTTTTTTGTTTTTGTTCAATGAAGACGTCAAGGGACAGTTTTGTTTTCAGATTTACAGTTTAGAAATTATTTCAGGGCAACTATTTCAGGGGCTCATTCTGCCTCAATGGCTCCAGAAAGTCTGGATTCCATTGAGAATTTTTGGTCTGCTCCCCTACCCCACTTTTGATCAGTACTCTGTTAAAGAAACTTTGATCAAAACATTCAGCAATGGAAGCCAGGCACTATCCAGTTCTTTATATTTTTAAGTTAAGGATGATGTATTTCAAGCATATACATTGCCAAATAGTGGGATTCTAAGTCCCTTGAAGGAAAACAAAAAAGGACTATGGTATCCCCTTTTTGAAATACCAATGTCTAGGAGCAGATCTGAATTGTGTGGAAATTTTTGAAAAGATGTGTCTTTGGTTGTGTCTACTTTCACCAAAATAACCAAGTCAAAATGAAACTGTGAAATGTATATATCTTTAACTATAAATCTATTTCTTTCTCAGGAAATGTTGATTGTCATTGCTATGGTCAATGATGAAAGTACTCATGAGTGTTAATAAACTACCGAGAGCCAAAGTCCTCTGGTATGCCCCATCATTCTAGAAAGGGCACAATTAGCTGGGAAAAGACAAGGAAGAAGACTGGGAGCCTGGGTGATTTCTGAAGGCAAATTAGTAGCCTTTCTGTGTAGAGAAATGCCTGGTGGGCTTCACGTAAGACAGTCCCCCAAGAACCAAACCCTCCACTCAAAGGTTATATTTACACAGCTCATTAGGAATTTTAAAATACTTTTTACACTCATTAGACTCGTAACCATCCACCAAAGCTACTCCATAACAAGGGATAAACACTCCATTCTAGAGGATGAATAATAATTAGGTACGCACGGCACTTTGCTCTTTAACAGGTCTAATTTTAGAGCATAATTAATCCTGGTGAAGCTGCATAAGATAAGTGAAATATTTATGCAGCTGGGTTAATTCATGTATTTACTCCTAGAGAGACATTCAGAATTGGACATGGCTTTCCGGAAAGATTATCTTAAGACGCCCCCTGGAACGACGTCATCTTTTCTCCCATGATTTTGCCTCCAGATGGCCTCTTAAAGATGAAGCTGAGAAGACACAGTACCCAATCCTGGCATTCTGACCAGGAAACCAAAGAGTTAGGACAGAAAGTATTTGTGAAACCTAGTGCTCTGTAAATACAAGGGGCACACCTCTACACTTTATGGATGCATTTGCCCATTGTTTTCTCTATTTTGCCACAAAGGGGAAATTCATTGAGCAGAACCATAAAGGTTGCTCTTGTGATATTGACTTGGCCACATTATTGCCAATGCCACAGTGAATATGCAGTTGAATATAGGGTTTGTGCACTGACACTGACGGTGACCATGATGATGGTGACGGTGATGATGGTGATGATGTTGGTGATGGTTATGACAGTGATGGTGATGATGATGGTGGTGGTGATGGAATTAATGGCAGTAATGGAAGTCATAATGGTAATTGGTGGTGATAATAGTGATGGTGGGGATGTTGACAGTGATGGTTATGGCAGTGATGGTGATGATGATGGTGATGGTGATGATGGAGTTAATGGCAGTAATGGAGGTCATAATGGTAATTGGTGGTGGTGATGGTGATGATGATGGTGGTGATGTTGACAGTGATGGCTATGAAAATGATGGTGAGGGTGGTGATGATGGTGGTGGTTATGGCAGTGATGGTGATGATGATGGTGATGGTGATGATGGAGTTAGTGGCAGTAATGGAGGTCATAATGGTGATTGGTGGTGGTGATGGTGATGATGATGGTGGTGATGTTGACAGTGATGGCTATGGCAATGATGGTGATGGTGGTGGTGATGGTGATGGTTATGGCAATGATGGTGATGATGATGATGGTGGTGATGGAGTTAGTGGCAGTAATGGGGATTGGTAGTGATGATGATGATGATGATGATGGTGGTGGTGGTGGTGGTGATGTTGACAGTGATGACGGTGATGGTGATGATGGTTTTGGTGGCAGTGATAGCAGTCATGATGGTGATGGTACTCATGATGTTGGTAATGACAGTTATAGTGGTGATGGTTGTGACTGTGGTTGTGATAGTGGTGGTCATGGTGATAATGTGAGGAGGATGGTGGTGATGGTGATGACAATGATGATAGTGGTGATAATGGTGGTCATGGTGATGGTGGTGATCATGGGGTAATGTTGGTGATAGTGATGAGGATGGTGGTGAGGATGACAGTAGCAGCTAACACTGATTAAGTGATTTCTATGTTCCTGGGTACAGTGCTAAGCTCTTTGCATGTATTCTCCCATTTCGTTCTCATAAGATATTTTCTTCCAGGTAAATATTACTGTATGCATTCACAGAGCAGTAAACTTAGGTAAGAAAGATTGTTCCTTTACAGAAGTACTTATGAATTTAATTATGAATATTGAATAAAAGACAATAAATTTCATTCAGATAGACATAAATTGCTCATTCCAAATGGGCTTAGCATCAAACTTATCAGTTTTTGTAGACATCTTAGAAAATAAAATGCAATACAGAATCTTGCCTAATTGACCCCTTGTCCGAAGCAGGCTCCTGAACTAGAGGATTTGCCACTTACTAGGTCAAACACACAAGCCCTCCTCTGTAAAATGGGGATAAAAGCAACATTGAACCTGAGAGAACTGTTGGAAAGATGATAGAACACATGGTCTGCACAGTAGGGTGACTGGCACATACTGTTTCCTAAATGTGTTGACTGTTTCATCACAGATGTTGAGAGGGTGACAGAAATTGAAGGCAGGGCTAGCGTTAGAATTCACTTCCTGGACAGCTACCCCATCACATTTAAAGGTTCCATGTCAAATGGAATCTGTCCCAACATCATTCATTCATGTATGATTGAATTCTATCTTCTATTTCCCTGTTATATTCCAGGTTTTGTGCTGTTTACTTCCACAAACAAGGTTCCTTTTGGTTGAGTTGCTAATTCCATGTAGGGAACCAACGTGGTATACTGGAGTTCTTGGGAGGTATAAAAAGTTAGTGAGCTCAGCTGTTTACAGAAAGGCTGACAGTTCTAGTATACCTAGAGGCACCTCAGAAGAAAGGTCTATGAATCTACTTTAGAAAAATCAGCCAGTGAAAATCTTACGGAGGACAGTTCTACTCTGACACACATGGGGTCGCAGTGAGTGAAAACTGACCCAGTAGCCACTGGTTTTTAAACTAGTAGTAGATAGAACAAGGAGACAGTGGTAGTTGAGTGGTAGAATTCTTGTCTTCCTTGTAAGAGACCTGGGTTTGATTCCTGGTCAGTGCACCTCATGTGCAGCCAAACACCAATCTGTTGGTGGAGCTTGTGTGTTGCTATAATGCTAAACTGGTTTCAGTGGAGCTTCCATACTAAGACTAGGAAGAAAGCTCTGGTGATCAACTTCTGAAAGTCAGTCAGCGAAAACCCTATGGACCATAAAGGTCCAACTCCATTGTGCTTGGAGCAACCATGGGTCAAGGCCAACTCAACCACTGCTAATGACAACAGGGAGAACAAATGGCCCAATTCTTCACTTTCTCTGTATTCACATTCCTTGCTTTATAACTCAGACATTCCTCCCACAACAATGGAGAGTATACGTCTCCATCCTTTGACCTTGGGCTTAGCCAGACTTGCTTTGGACAGAAGAATGTGAGCAAATATGATGACAAAGCCTGGAAATGTGTGTGGGCAGCCAGTGTGCTTTTCTCTGCCTCAATATGGTCAAGGAAAGAGCTTCCTCAGGTAGAAGCTTCTCCTTTAGCCTGATACCTTGGCATGGACACCCATGAAGCAGAACCCATACAGGTGACCCCTGGGTATGCAGCAGGAAGTGGGGCCGCCACATCTTTCACAGCGCTTTTTCAATCGACCTGCACTCCTCTGAGCAAGGGAAACACTCTCTGCTGTCTGCCTCCACAGTTTCACAGCAACAGCTGACCAGCACAGTCACCAATCACAACCAAGAACATGAAAAGTGATCTGAAGAAGGTACAGATATTCTACAAGGGATCCAAAGAATTGGTTGTCCTCGTTTGGGAGTTAAAGATCTAATACACCCCAAATTCTTGATGCCACCATGAGAATCTAGGGTTTAGATCTGGAAGTGGGTAGAGGTGATGAAACGGCACCAGATTATGGAAGATTTAAAATTCTAGATGTAACATATTTGGTGGGTTTCTGTCTTTAGGATAACCAAGAATATGAGGGTTGGAGTCTTTGTTCTTCAGAAGTTCAATGCACTTTGTTCTGTGCCTCTGTCCATTTTGATTTTCTATGTGGTGCAACAGATTCTGTAACCATCTCTGAATAGTTTCTCCACCCTGCTTCTGCCCTATGCTTTCAGCAATTGTATCATATTTCAACTTGTTCCAATTTGGGGGAGTAAATCTTCCATCTGTGGTTGACTTTGATTTTGCTTTCTCAGTGTTGGTATTCAAAGGGAAACATCACGCCACATAACTCATGAAAGAGTCTAAATATGCTCTTGGGAAACTTTGGGCTTTGATTGCAATCTTCAACTATGAAGCACAGGAGGACAGACCAAGAAGGAAATTGTGCTGGAAACAATCAGTTCAATGAGCTGAAAGGTCCGTATATGCCATGGATCCATTAGACTGCAAGACCCACAAGGGCAGACACTATATGGTTTGCACGAGAGGAAGTCAAGGGGTGGACTGTAGTGTCACCCCATGAGAATTGTGCTCACCATTCATTTTCCAAATATGGACTCTGCTTCCTTCCTTCTTAGGAAGTACGAGGAGCTGCCATATTAGTACAGCAGAGCTCCACCTGCTGGTGGGCCCAGGGTCCAGACCCTGAGGACTCTAGGAAGAAGTTAGCCCAGAGCATTAGAGATCCTTCCTCTGGAATTTCAACTTCAGAATTTAGAGAAGAGAGATCAGAACATAGTATAGCCTAGTGATGCAATGCTATTGCTCTGAATTAGAGTTTCTCCACCCAGCACGGTTGACACTTGGGACTGGAAAATTCTTGGCTGTGAAGATGACAGTATGCATTGTAGGATGTTCACAAGTCTCCTTGACCTCTACCCACTAGATGCCAGTAGCAAACAAAGTACCCTGCACCTCCACCAAGTTGTGACAAGTTGTCTCAAGGCATTTTCAAATGTCCCCTGGGTGTCCCTTCCTCCCCAATACAGAACCACTGACTTCAAGAGAGGAGCTATTCCAGAGAATTTCTGTTTGAAAGGCCTACGACTACCCTATTTTCCTCTAAGACTATTTGTTTCACTTTCCCCCAAATCCCATGTGATATTTCTTCCTATATTCTTAGAGTACATTCCTGTTAAAATTTAAGTTGTCTAGATTTGGTACCCATGATAAATGAACTGAAGAAAATGGTATCACGGACTAAGCACTCAATCTCTGAATACTTTCAGTGAGCAAACCCATCACACAAAGACCCATTGGGAAGTCAACTAAAAACCTGGTCCCAAAGAAAGCAGGGGTTACCCCAGGTCTTACCATCACCCACAAACTGCAGCAGGGCCAGGTCAATCTGCCTCTTCCAAGGGGAGCCCTTCTGGAGGGCAATTCCATAACCAGTGGTGGCAAAGATGTACCCACTCCCGATGGTCACCAGCTTGCAGCCTTCATCCCTCCCAGCCTTGTAATTCAAGACGGCCGCATCGTAGATGAAAGCGTCCAGCTTCCTGAAATGACAAGAAACCAGGGAGTCATGGGGGGTGGCTGGGTACCATCTCGGGGTTGGCCTCCTGAGGTCTGATCCAGCATCACACACTAGCTTTCATGCTGCCCATGATGACTCATGGGCACACCAGTGCCTCATCATAAAGAGGATCTATTTTTAATTAGAGGATAAAAGCCAGCACCTTTGCTTCTCAACTTACAAGAGACAGCTAAATAAAGACACAAAGCATCATATACCCAAGTGAGTAAACAGTCGAGTTGGCTAGTTTACTAAGCAGTTCTCCTGAACACTGAATAGTGAACAGCGGTCTAGTTAGAGAGGCTTGCATTGGTACCAAACAGACCATTACGAGACAGGAGAATTCAGTGGTAGAGTGGGGAATAGTGAAAATGAACTAGAGAGAAACAAGTTTCTATTACCAGACTTACGGTCTGGTAATGTTTTAAAAGCAAACAACACAGAAATGTCCAATATAATTAAAACGGAGCTAAATTCCAGAAGCCAGAGGCTACCTCTAATAACATATTGGTGAACAGCCTTCCAAATTATTTAGGTGCACACATGCAACTTTTAAAACAGTGGCTGGCAAACTGTAAAGACAAGATAGTAAATAATTGAGGTGTTGAGTGCCAGACAGGCTGACCCAGCTACTTGGGCCTGTAGCTGCCACATAAAAGCAGGCACAGAAAATGTACAAATGGACGTTACAACAACAATGGCCTTGGCTCGATACCAATAAAAGGTCATTCACACACACAAAAAACTGGCCCATGAGTTGTATGTATGATATATGTACAATGTATGTACGATGGGAACTACTCCACAAATGGTTCCTTGTTTTCCAGAGTGACTGTTTCCATGTCTATAAACATGGTGAGTTCTTTCTTGTGGTGCAATGGCAAACAATGGGCCACTGACCTAACAGTAGGTAGACTGAACCCAGCTGGCAGCTACACTGAAGGAAAGTCCTGTAAGTCTGTTCCCCTAAAGATGACAACTCAGAAAATCCAATAGGGTGGTTCGACTCGGTCACATGGGCCATTATGAGTTAAGACTGACTTGAAGACACCCAACAATAGCAGCGTAACTTATAGACAGTAAGTAAGTGTTGGGCTAAGGTCTGCAGTTCAAACTCACCCCTCTGTAGGAGACAGACGAGCTGTCTGTCCACATAAAGAATTAGTCTCAGAAACCCTAGGGAGACCCCCCACCACCACTCCCGTCTTATAGGGCTGCTGGTGTCCTAAAGGCCTCTTGGTGTGGTGCTGTAGAATCAGCACTGGACATCAAACCACCATGTTGACAGTTCAAACCCATAAGTTGTTCTTTAGAAACCCTATACAGGGTTGCTATGAGTTGGAACGGACTCGATGGCACTTAACAATAACTTACAATAGGACTGCTGGAGTCCTGGTGTGGTGCTGTAGGATAAACACTGCACCACAAAGTTGGTCTGAATCACAAGGTTGGTGATTCCAACTGACCAGTTGCTTCTTGGAAACCTTATACAGGGTTGCTATGAGTTGAAATCGATTTGACTGCACTTAACAACAACAACAACATAGGGTTTCTAGGAGGCTTGGTGTGGCACTGTAGGATGAGCACTGGACTGCAAGGTCAGTTTGAACTGCAAAGCTGTTAGTTCAAACTCACCAGCTGCTCCTCAGCAACCCATATTGGGTTGCTATGAGTCAGAACCAACTAGATGGCACTTAACAACAACAATGGGTTGCTATGAGTCAGAACCAACTTGATGGTAATGGGATTTGAATTTCTGGTGGTGTCTAACTCAGTCTAGATCCCTATGAATGGGCATTCATGCTGATTCTAGTGTTTAACATGGTTATTTTAAAAGCTGACATGATTACCCTTGAACACAGGATGGATACATCAACTGTACACTTGATGCATTGTTGGTGGTACTGCTGGGTTGATTTCAACTCACAGTGACTTCACATGACAGAGTAGAACTTCCTCCATAGGATTTTCTAGCTTTACTGGTGTAGCAGTATAGGATAAAGCACTGGACTGCAAGGTTGGTTTGAACTACAAAGTCAGCAGTTCAAACTCACCAGTTGCTCCTTGGAAACCCTTTACAAGTTGACTGAGTCAGAACCAACTCGACGGCACTTACAACAACAACAACAACACTCTTTACGAGAGCGGATCGCCAGGTTTTTCCCTGTGGAGGTGCTAGGTGGGTTTGAACCACCTATCTTTTGATTAGCAGCCAAGCACTTAACCACTGTGGCACCACCAAAACTCTGTCTTCATACAGGTTGGAAAATGAAATCACAGATCACTCAATGTTCCCACATTTATTGCTTCACTTTCTATGACAAGAAAGAGTGAAACAAAGAAAAATAAAAGTCGTATGGGAGTTCGTAAAACTCAGTCTTCCAGCTACTGAAGGACTCCCTATTGTGGGGGTGGGACGAATTGGAAGTTTTCCAGCCTCATTCTCTGTTTTAAGCGTCTGTTTCTGTAATGGCCAAGGCGGAAGAAACTACAGAGCTTTTCCCATCAATGGGAAGATTCTGAAGCTTTATTTCAGGACTGCAGGATCAGAGACACAGATTTCAGTTCTGAGAGTATTATAAAGGATCAGATCACCCAAGTAGAAGAGGAAGAGAACTGCGCATTGTCATTGGTGATCTATGGCGCCGAGAAGACAGTGACTTTCTAGATGGCTAGCAATCCTGAGACATGAGGGAATAGGGGATTTGGAGTTATGAGAGCCGTTAGAAGTCATTTGTAGGTGATGGCAGTAGGGTGTGACATAGGAGTGTGAGAGTAGGAGGCAGAAGGGATGTGAGTTCTAATTGGGATGGACGATGGCTAGGAAAAGTCACGTTCTACTTCTAGATGGCTGTTCTGCAGCTGTGAGACGAGGTGATCATTGTGGTTCTCTAGAGATGTTCTTCCAACTGTGAAGCTCTATGACCTCTAAACTAGCAGGCACACCTTGTCTCTACCAATAGGGAAACTGGGTCTCTGCATACTGCGTGTGTATCCTGGGTTAACTCAGACCATGCAATGACAAATCCTGGGTACTTCCCACATCCAAGTCAGAGTGTGGTGATGATGCTCACCTGGGTATGATTATTGCCGAGGTCCCACCCAACTCTCTTCTCTCAGTTCCTCAAAACTAAACAAATAATAATTGCACCTTGTCACCTAAATCACAAAATGGCTCCAAAATTGTGAATATCATCCCGGAGCACTGTGTTCCTTCTTAAAATCACCTATATGAACCCAAATGGCAAATAATTATTTAAAAACAAAGATAAGAACATGAGGAAGGGTAGGGAAGCCAGATAAAAGGAAATGAAACAACCAGAATGAAAGTAGCGAGACAGTTCATGCACTGTGAAGAATGCAGCCATTGTTATTGAATAACTTGTAGAAGCTGATGAAGGGGAACCTAAACTGCTATGTAGCCATTCACTGGAACCTCAATAAAATATTACTTAAAGCACACACACATATGTACACACACATATCTGTGCACACACTCAAATGTGAAAGTCATCTGTTGGTATTCATGTGGCGACAACCTTTCTCTATCTTGTTAGGTCACCACATGCTGATGGAAATCTAAACCTGTACCTGGCCACATACAAGAACTGTCTAATGATAGTTTAAAAATGGGTGGACACCCTTTGGTTGGTTGATGATGCATGGAGTGGATTGTAACCATGGCAATGAAACGACATATGATAGGATGAATGTAAAACTAATGTTCTCCCATGTAAACTATTACATAATTCACAATAAAACATTTTAAAAAATGGGTGGACAAACAGAGATTTTTGTAAATCTGTAATATATTTCAGGGCAAATCTCCTGAAGGCAACAAATAGCCAAATGAGCAGAAAGAAGAAAAGGAATTTTTCCTGGGAGATGAAGCTCTCAAAGAGCAGGATACTGTCAAATCTGAGGGCAGGAAAGTATAAAATAGCAGTCTATTCCAACCAGACCAGAACAGAACAGAACAAGGGGACACTGAATGCTTCAAAATCAGGAAAGGTGTGCACCAGGGCTGTATTCTTTTCCCTACTTATTCAATCTGTATGCTGAGCAAGTAATCTGAGAAGCTGAATTGTATGAGGAAGAACAAACATAGCATCAAGATTGGAGGGAGAGTCTTTAACAACCTTTGATATGCTGATGATATAACTTTGCTGGCTGAATGTGAAGAGGACTTAAAAAACTTACTGATGAAGATCAAAGACCACAGTTCCAATATGGGTTGCAACCTCAATGTAAAAAAAACCACCAATCTTCACAACCAATAAATAACATCATGATAAATGGAGAAAAGACTGAAGTTGTCAAAGACTTCATTTTGTTTGGCATCACAAAGTCAACGCTCATGGAAGCAGCACTGAAGACATCAAATAACATACTGCATTGTGCTATTTGCAAATCTGCTGCAAAAGAGCAAATAAGGTATGCCTGACCCAGGCCAGGGTATTTTTAATCACCTCATATTCATGTGAATGCTGGATAATGGAAAAGAAGGCAAAAGAAGAATGGATGCACTTGAATTATGGTGTTGGCAAAGAATGATGAAAGTTCACGGACGGCCAGAAGAACAAACAAATTTTTCTTGGAAGAAACACGGTTGGGTTGCTCATTGGGAGTAATGTACATTGGACATGTTATCAGGAGGGACGGATACCTGGAGAAGGACTTCATACTGGAAAAAGTGGAGGGTCAGGGAAAAAGAGGAAGACCACCTCCCCAACAAGATGAACTGATACAGCGACAACAGCAATGGGTTCAAGGAAGACAACTGTGAGGATGGTACAGGACCTCACAGTGTTTCATTCTGTTATGCAGAGGGTTGCTATGAGCCCGAGCTCAATCCACGGCATCTAACAATAGCTACAATGTTGTTCTTTGTTGCCACTGAGTCAAATCTGAGTTTTCCCCACCTTGTATTGCTGTTGTCAAGTGCCGTTGAGTCAATTCTGATCCATAGCGATCCTGTATAGGGTTTCCAAGGAGTAGCTGGTGTGCTTGAACCACCCACCTTGCAGTTCAAACAGCTTTGCAGTCTGGCGCATTAACCCACAGCGCCACACCTTGTATACAACAGAACAAAATACGCCCGATCCTTACCATTCTCACATTCATTGTTATGTTTGCACTCTCTGTTGCTGCCAGTATGTCAATCTACCTCATTGAGGGTCTTCCTCTTTTTCCTGGAAGCCTCTATTGGATCAATAATGGTATCCTTCTCTAAGGACAGGTCCCTTTTGATCACATGTACAGAATACGGTGAGATGAAGACTCTGTATGTTGTTGTGTGCCATCAAGTCAGAGCTGAGTCAGAGTGATACTGTATAGTGTTTCCAAGTCAGTACGTCTTTCTCGGAGCAGAAAGCCTCATCTTTCTCCTGCAGAGCAGGGCTGATGGACTTTAACTGCTGACTTTACAGTTAGCAGCCCAACGTGTAACTGACATTTGGCAATGATTATGGATGGCGGTTGCCCAACACGGTCGATACAACTGAGATCACAAATTGTGTATCCGAAAATGTTGGATTGGCAAATGTTGTATCATATTTCCATTTCCCAGCAATAATAACAACAAAAATATTGATGTAGTAGAAAGGGGGTTTGCAGTCAGGGACTTTAGACGAAGATTTATATTTCTCAGCGTTAGTCTTCTGTCTACAAAGCAGAGCTGGGAATAAGTGTGTTAAGTGGTCTGTTGGGATTAAAACGATGCTGTGTAAATTAAAGGCATGTGCAGTGCCTGGCACAGGGCAAATTCTCAAAACACATAAACACATTTGATGTAATTCAGATTTTATGGCTTACAGATCTAGTCTGGAATACTCTGCACGTTAGCTCATCTCACTGAGTCCTTGGAACCACACAGTGATAAACACACTACTGCCATCCCCACTGATAGATGGGGAAACTGAGACACAGAAAGGCAAAGGGTGTCATCCTCAGTTTGTGAGCATGACCCGCAGTCCAGTGCCAAAGCCCACAGGGGTAACCACACTGATGAACCCATTGCCACTAAGTCAGTTCTGAGTCACAGAGACCCTAGAGAACAGACTAGAATTACCCCATAGGGTTTCCGAGGCTGTAAATCTCTACAGAAACAAACTGCCACACTTTTCTTCTGTGGAGTGACTAGTGGGTTTGAACCACCAACCTTGTGGCTAACAGCCCAATGTTTAACTCCTGGTGCCACCAGGTGTATTATCTCAGAAGAGCAGATTTGGGGGTTATGGCTGTCAATCAAGTCAAATGTTTTGAAAGAACAGGCAAGGAGACCTGGAGGTATCTGAGAGTAAAGAGATAGATGTGAAGAGTTGTTGAGGTCATTTGAGGACAAAGAGAACAGACTGAGATGGAAGCCCAATTTGGACAGAAGGCACTTGTGGGTGTGGACCAGCAGTGTTTCTTGGAGATAGTGATCAGTGAGGCTGGGCTTGGCAACTGGTATCACTGGGTTTGGAAGAGCATGTCAATTACAGGCTGAAACCCTGGGAATGATTCCTCAGACTATGAGGTGAGGGCGCCACAGTGAAAGCCTCTTGGCTTGGCATTGTCATTCCCGGGGACAGGGGTTTCTGGGAGCCTTAGTGCGGCACTATGGGATAAGCACTAGACTGTGAATCACAAGGTCAGTGATTCAAATTCACCAGTCACTCCTCGGAAAACTTGTATCCGGTTGCTGTGAGTTGGAACTGACTGTATGGCACTTAACAACAACAATTTTCACAAGGGTTTCCTTCTCTTTGCTGGCCTTTCCAATTTCAGTAAAGGGCACTGTTGTGGATGAATTGTGTCCCTTACAAAGCATGTGCTGTAAATCAGAACCCCTACATCTGTGGATGGAATTTCACTGGAAAACAGGATTTTCTTTGTCATTTTTTGAGCCCACATCTGTGGAGGCTGAGTCTTTAACCTCATTACTTTTGAGACACAACAAGACCAGACTCAGAGAAACAAGCACCAGAAGGGGAAAGATGGCAATCTCCCCAGAAAACTGAAGGACACTGAGGAAGATGAGGCGAGGACTTTCTCTCAGAGGGAGAGTTAAAGCTTTCCCTACACGAGAAGACACATTTCTGTTTGTTCCAGCCCCTCCACCCCTTTGTGGTATTTCGGTAAGAGCAGGATAAGAGGCTAAGGTAATTTCAGCCTGGCTGTCACTGGGCAGGTGGGCAGGTCACAGTCGGGGGCTGAGAACCGAGAGACATTGCCTGAAGCTGAATAAGGTCCAGTGAGGTTGGCACAGCCTCTCTGTCTCCATTCCCCATGGAGGGTACCCTCTCTTCCCTGGGCGTTTGTGACAGATGGCACGACACCTTGGCCTCCTGAAACGAGGGCAGGGCAGACCTGGAGTCCAAACTGCCGAGCTGGCTGCCTGGCATGCCTTCCACCCTCCAGGCGGTCTGAAGTCTGTGAGGGGGGCTTCACCCTCTACCCACCACCCCAGTCCCCAAGACAGTGAGCAGTGAGAAGTGACAGTAATTCAAAACAAGAGTGAGGCTGAAGATCACTTCTCTGCAAAGCAGCAAAAGAGGGGCACGCCATGTCACTTGAACCTGGGAGATTCCTGCCAGGGTTTTTTGACAGCTGTGAAGATCTGCAGTTTCCCAAGTTTGTACAGGAATGCTGCCATTTCTTAGCATCTCTGTTGTGCTCCCATGGAATCTTGACAGGTCATGCCTAGCCCGACATCTGCCTGGTGACAAATTCCAGTGCCCTAAGCAAGAGAAGACCAGATCCTAGAGTCAGGGTTGAGCCCCTCTGGGGGTGGAGACTTGTCTTGTCCAGTCGCTTGACACTTCCAAATCAGAAGTTTTACACCTCATTGTCTTCTAACACATGTTTTCTGAGGCTCTCTGGGGGTCCCGCACATTTAATGGCTAATTATATAGTTAAAGCTAATTATTCATTCATTAACATTCAAGAAGGCTTTAACAAGATATTGACTTGTTCTGATGAATTAATGGAACCAGAGCGGAGACTCTGTGTGCGCGCGCGCGCGCGTGTGTGTGTGTGTGTGTGTGTGTGTGTGTGTGTGTGTTTTGGAGGTCTAGTCTAATGTGCTATTGAAAATTCAACAGCTCATCGATGATAACTGAATGCATTTGTTGTTGTTGTTCACACTGACATTTTCAGAGGAAGAGAAACTTGTTATCAATCCAGGCTGTCAGCATATTTGGATCGCACGGCCCAGGCCCCACTCTATGAGTGCAATACACAGGGTCCTCTGATCCTGTGACCTTTCTGATCTTCAGTCTCCTCATCTGTAAAAGGTGGAGGAAAGTTCTTGTCTCGCAAGGCTAGCTGTTGGAAGCAAGAGAGTCTTGGAAATGACAGACAGATTCAGGGAATTATGTTTGAGGATGATGCTGCTGAGAAGCAAGGGTAGTGGACATCCTGATTGGGGACACACACAGGACTACTGGTGGGGAAGGACATCCATGGCCCCAGAAGTGGTAGCAGGCACAGAGATTGTATCCAGCATCCACACTGCTGGTCCCTGACTGATGAAGACCCCATGCACGACAGATGGAAAACACTAGCCAGTCCTTGTGTTTCAAACCAACCTTGCAGTCTGGTGCATTGTCCTGCAGCGCCACACCAGAACAAGAATTGTTGTTTGCTAAGTGCCATTGAGTCAATTTTGACCCACAGTGACCCTGTATAGGGTTTAAAAAGAGTGGCTGGTGAGCTTGAACTACAAATCTTACGGTTCAAACCGAATATAAATACATACTCTTAAATCAGAATTATACAGACATTGATGAAAGTTCACCAAGGAATCATTTTTCAAGAAAATTCCATTAAGCTAATTTAATTCTTAGATTGATGTGTTCTGTGCTGCTGTTAGGGGCCAATGAATCTGTTCCCACTCATACCACCACTGTGTCCAACACAATGAACCACTGCCGAGTCCTGTGTCCTTCTCAAAATCACTGCTGTGTTTGAGCTCAGTGTTGTAGCCATTGTACCAGTCCATCTTACTGAGGATCTTCTTTTTCACTGACCGTTAGCCTTCTCCAGGGACTGGTCTAAAGTATAGGAAATGAAATGTCACCATCCTCACTTCTAGGGAACATTCAGGCTGAACTTATTCCAAAAGGAGATTTGTTCATTGCTCTAGAAGTCCTCACTATAATCAACATTCTTTGCCAATATTTG
>NW_006408620.1:7441991-7494382 GCF_000296735.1 Chrysochloris asiatica | reverse complement strand
GTTTTGTGGGGAGGGATGTACACAAAAACACTCAGGAATACATAATAATTTAAACAACCAAAGGGCACATTCTACAAGCCTGCCTTCTGGCTGCAAGCACTCAGCCTTTCTCTTTCCATGAGTCCAGAGTCCTCAGCTGCTGTCTCTCTCCATGTCCTCATCTCTGCCTCTGTCTCTGGTGTTGCTGTCTCTCCAGATACGGTCACACATTCTGCTTGTGCTCTTCTCCCTTGATGGTCTCTAGGGTCCTCTGTTTTGGGACTGTAAGATTAACTACTCCCCTCTTTTTGTTACAAAACTTCTATCTTTACAGTTGTAACAGTCATGAAATTAATCATGAAAACAATTACTCACTATTGACTCATAAAAATCTTATCCCCTTCTCTTTTCACCAGACCCATTTAGACAAGATGAAAACTATTCAGTGGGGATTCTACCTGCCCCCCACACTCTGAAACTAAACTCCCTCTTAAAACTTGTAAGCCAGTCACTTCGTGCCTTTATCGTCCCCTCATTTTCAGTAGCCAGTGTCTAAGTTGCCTGTGCCTATCTACCCTGTGCACAGAGGGGAAAGGATTGATACTTACATCATTTGATTTCTTGACTGCTGCTTCCATGAGCACTGATTGTACATCCAAGTAAAATGAAACTTCATATTTGCTGTGTTTTTCATGATACTGCTTATTGGTCCAATTGTGAGGATTTTTTTATTTTCCTTTTGTTTTGGTGTAATCCATACTAAAATCTATAGTTTTTAATCATCCTCATTAAGTACCTTGTATAGGAGTCCTGGTGGGGCGCTGTCGGCTAATGCGCCACACTGCAAAGCCATTTGAACTGGAAGGTCAGTGGTTCAAGCTCACCAGCTGCTCCTTGGAAACCCTATACAGGGTTGCTATGGGTCAGAATCGACTCGACGGTATTAAACAACAACAACATAGAATAAATTGCTTCCAATTTTTGCAAAACAATTTTCACTCTGGAGTACTGGTGAGGTGTAGTGGGTCACACATTGAACTGCTAAATGAAGAGTTAGCAGTTCAAACCCACACAGCTTGGAAACCCTGTACAGGGTTGCTATGAGTCAGAACTAACTTGATAGCACTTAACAACAACAAAAATTTCACTATGATCAATTCTTTTGTGTTTAAGCATTATAAAGTTTTGATGCATCATTCAGCTTTGGAACCACATCAAATGTTACTAATTTATTATTTCTGCCATTTTGTATGGTGTTACTGTTAGGTACTGTCGAGTCGACTCAGACTCATAGTGACCCTAGGTACAACAGAATGAAGCACTTCCCAGTCCTGTGCCATCCTCACAACGCCACAATTGTTAACACATAAGCCCACTGCTACTGCCACTGTGTCAGTCCATCTCGTAGGGGTCTTCCTCTTTGTCACTGACCCTCCACTTTATCAAACATGATGTCCTTATCTGGGGAAAGGTCCCTCCTGATAACATGTCCGATGTCTTCCCATCCTGAATTCTAAGGAGTATTCTGGCTGTTTTTCTCCCATATGTGTCAGAGTACAACTGTGTCCCGTTGGGTTTTCAAGGTCTAATTTTTCTGGAAGTAGATTGCCAGCCCTTTCTTCTGAGTGCCTCTGGGTGGATCCAAGCCACAGTTCGTAGCAGAGCATGCTGTTTGCATCATCTGGACACTTCTAGGGAACAAGGAATCACTCCCAGAATCATTTGCCTTCCAGACAAGCAGAGAGCGTGTTCTGGCAGAAGGTAATGAGGTTCTGTGTGTGCATTTTGACTCTACTACTCACAAAACGAATCAGGCTGCTAACCTCAGGGTCAGCAGTTCGAAACTACCAGCTGTTCTGCGGGAGAAAGATGAGGCTTTCTGCTCCCGTAAAGATTTACAGCCTCGGAAACCCTGTACAGGGTCACTATGAGTTGGAAGTAACTCCACGGCATATAACAACAACAACAACAACAACAACACACAAAAGGTAAACCTTGAACCAGTGGCTTAATGTCTCTGAGCTTCATTCTCTTCTTCTATAAAACGAAGAGGACCATTGTCTGGCAGGGCTGAATCAGGATTAATGAAACCCTGTATATGAAGGTCTTGTGAGCTCAGCAACCAATAAGAACAGGCAATTCTGAAGGAATCTTCCAGTAGAACCGCTTTTCCTGCTTCTTTCCAAAGGGGGGGCGGGGGGAGGTTCTTAGTCACGTGCTTTCTGTAGCTTAGTTCCTAATGTGAGAAATACATCTATTTTTCCTGAGTTCATTTTTACTCCGCATAACAATGGAAAGAGAAATCCCGCGTCTGTTAAGCAGCATTAAAGCAGGATTGCTGTGTGTCACATCTGACTTGACAATACTTAACAGCAACAATAATACAGCTTTCAAAGCCAAAAAGAGATTTTCAAGTCAGACCCCCAACAACTGCTGTTGGGTTAATCTTGACTCATGGAGACCCCATGTGTGTCACAGGTTTGCAATGGCTGATTTGGGGGAAGGACATCATGCTTGATAAAACTGAGGGTCAGCCCCAATGAGGACAACCCCTAATGAGATGGACTAACACAGTGACTGCAACAATGAGGACAAAGGTAACAATTGTGAGTCTGGGGCAAGACACAGCGCTGTTTCATTCTATTGTGCATAGGGTCACTAAGAGCTGGAAACGACTTGAGGGCACTTAACAACAATGACAGCTCACCAGATCTTTCTTCTGAGGTAACTCTGGATAGACTCAACTCTCCAACCTTCTGCTTAGCAGCAAAGCATGCTAACTATACGCACACAGGTGTTGTGAGGTGCTGTGGAGTTGGTTCCAGCCCATAGCGACCCTCTGCCCAGAAGAACAAAACACTCTCCGGTCCTGTACCACGCTCACAATTGTTGTTACATCTGAACCCATTGCTACTGCCACTGTGCCAATCCATCTCATTGGGCGGGGGGAGAAGGCTTTACCTTCTCCCAGGACGGGTCCCTCCTGACAGTATGTCTGGAGTATGAGAGAGGAAGTCTCAATATCCTGGCTTCCAAGGAGCATTTTGGTTGTATACCTTCCAACACAGATTTGTTTGTTTTTCTGGCAGTCTATGGTACTTTTAATATTCTTCTTCAACACCATAACTCAAATGCATTGACTCTTCTACAATCTTCCTTATTCACTGTCCAACCTTCACACGCATATAAGGCTATTGAAAATACCGTGGCTTGGGTCAGGTACTCCTTAGTCCTTAACTGACACTATAAATGACAATATTCTGGTGCTAGCTGACAGTGTTCCACTGCTGTTCAAGAAGTCAAACATTCAGTGGCGAAATATTCAGAAGGAATCCACCTCTCCTTCTTCCTAGTCCGTCTTAGACTGGAAGCTCAGCTGAAGCCTGTCCCACCATGGGAGACCCTGCTGGTATTTCAAATACTGGAGGCCTAGCTTCCAGCATCACAGTGACAAACAAGCCACCACAATAGGACAGACGGACAGACAAGCGGTCCTGGGCACCCAGGGACTCCTTTAAAATATGAACAAAATTGCTGCTGGGTTTTAAACCATGGCGGACAAGCAGAAACACAGCCTCATGGTCCAATGTTACAGACATGGTCATGTTCATTACTGAATTCAAATTGTGACTCTGAATATGGACCCTAAGTACAGAACTGACCTCACATATGCTGCAAAACCCCTTTTCTGTCTCCTTAATGGTAAATGTGAATACTGATGCTCACAGTCTCATAAGGTTGTTAGGAGGTTAAAAGATGAGAACGGAAGCGAACTATTCAGAACACTACTTGGCACATGGGAAGCTCCCCCAAATACTATCTTTTAGTTAAAAATTGCTTGCTTCATTTCCAAACCAATTCAATGAGCTTACACAGAAGGGGGAGGAAATACAGCCATTTGAGTTAAGCCAATTTCAAGGTGGAACAGCAGCTAAGGCCTTAGGGAGTCACTAAAGGGATATTCAGGCCATAAGCTCCCACCATTGTTGAAGGAGGTTTACCAATGCAGCTCAGAAGTATAGCCCAGGCAAAAATGCAACCTATGAGGAGTCATGAGAGTTGTGTTCTTTTAAAGGTAAGAGCATGCCTCAAATGAAAACAACAACAAAACAAAAACAAAACACAGTTTTGGTACGGAGTCTGACAGAAAATAAATATTACAAGGACAAAAAACAGAAGTGGGGGGAAAAAATTCCCACTCTGTGGTGTAGTAGCGTTCTCGGCAGAGGGGGTGGAGTGGACCTCAGAGACCAGGTTGGGGTCGATCAGATTTCCTCTGGAAATAACAGCATCCACCGAGGGTAGCAGTCCACTGACCCTGAAATCTCTACCTGCTTTTGAACTCAGCAGCTGAAAATGAACCGTCCGAATTTCATTCTGTATGAATGATTGTTGTTAAGTGCCATTAAGTCGGTTCCGACTCAGAGTGACTCTGTATAGGGTTTCCTAGGAGCGGCTGGTAAGTTAGAACTGCTGACCTTGCTGTTTCAAACCACCTTGCGGTCCAGTGCTTATGCCACAGCACCAGACCAGGACTCCTGAAGCAGAGCTCATCCAGGATGGTACAAAGGAGCAACTAAAACCAGCCCCAGTGACATCCTCACTCCAAAGTACTTGCTCCGCATAGTAATTCAGCTTCAACAAGAAATATATTTAGGCTTCCTGGTCTACCTTTGCCTTGGTGATTCCAATATCCTTGGACCTGTCATTCCTTTGTGGGTGGAAATGAGGCTGCTGAAATCGTATCAACTCTCGGGTCTTGAATTACTGGTGATTAAGGAGTCCTGGGGTGGCGCTGTGGGTTAATGCGCCAGACTGCAAAGCCATTTGAACTGCAAGGTTGGCAGTTCAAGCTCACCAGCAGCAACTTGGAAACCCTATACAGGGTCGCTATGGGTTGTAACCTACTTGACAGAACATGACAACAAGACCCATAATAAATACTATATATATTTGTACGCGGAAGAAAGATGAGGCTTCCTGCTCCTGCAAAGATTTATAGCCTCAGAAACCCTCTACAGGGTCACTATGAGTCAGAACCAACTTGATGGTACTTACTGACAAATATACTGTGTAGTGTTGATGGAAAACACTGAATGTGCCGTGGACTGTAAGAAAAACAAATCTGTTTTGGTGAAAGTAGGGCCAGAATGTTCTTCAGAAGCAAGGATGTTGAGATTTCACTTCAGGTACTTTGAGAATGTCATCTGGAGGAAGACATCATGCTTGGTAAAGTAGAGGGTCAGCACAAAAACAGAAGACCCTCAATGAGACAAACCGATGCAGTGGCTGCAATATAATGGGCTCAAACATAGACACGGTGTGAGGATGGTGTCGGACTGGGAAGTGTTGTGTTCTGTTGTACACAAGGTCATTGTGAATCAGAGCTGACTTGACAGTCTCTAACAATAGCAACATGTATATATATATAGTACAGATACATCATTGAGGACAACTTCATCTATAATCATATATATACCTACACGGAGTCCTGGTGTGCTGCGGAGACTTAACACACTGGACTGCAAAGTCAGTTTGAAGCTTACCAGCTGCTCCTATATAGGGTTGCTATGAGTCAGAACCGACTTGATGGCACTTAACAACATATATATATATATATATATTCATTTACATAGGAGTCCTGGTGTGATGCATTGGATCACAAGGTCAGTTCAAACCACAAGGTTGGTGGTTCAAATTCACCAGCTGCTCCTTGGAAACATACAGGGTCACTATGAAGCAGAACTGACTTGAAGGCACTTAACAACCTATCCATAAACTAAAGACAAAACCCACTGCCCTCTAGTCAATCCTAACTCACAGTGACACTTTAGGACAGAGCAGCTCAGCTCCATTGGGTTTTCAAGACTACAAGGCTTCATGGAAACAGACTACCTTGTCTTCCTCCTGCATAGTAGCTGGTGTATTTGAACAACCAACCTTTTGGTTAGTCCAACACTTAACCCACTGGGACACCAGCTGTTAGCTGTTGTCAAGTTCACCCTTACTCAGAGCGACCTCATGCACAAGGGACGAAAACTCAGCCTCCTGCTTGTGTACCATCCCCATGGTGGGTTATGGGCTACAGTGTTATGATCCACAGGCTTTTCTTCTCACTGGCTGATTTTCAGAAACACATCACCAAGACTTTCTTCCTACTTCACCTTTGTCTGAAGTTCTGCTGAAAGCTGTTCAGTACCATAGCAACTGACAAGCCTCCAGATGGGTGATGGGTACACATGAAGGGTACCGGCTGGGGATCGAACTGAGGTCTCCTACATCGCAGGTGAGAACCCTACCTCTAGGAGGGCTCATCAGTAGGGTGATCCTGAGTCCCACAGGCTTTAAGAACCTGGGTTCTATGGTCACCATTTTTAGGAACTTTTCTGATATTTGCAGGTAGATGTGACCCCCCCCCCGCCCCTTTTATTCTTACAGACACATCACTGAGGACAGCTTCAGCCTTACACACAAGCGCTTATTGGTCCAAAGACAGCCGTCCCTTCCACTTCTTCTTTCTTACTCACCAGAAAGAAACCTGTCAGTTTCCCAACGCTATTGGGCTGGCAATGAAATTACACAGGGGACCCAGGGCCTGAGGCTAAACATTGATGTTGCTGGAGGAAGTTGGGGCTTTTTCAAAATTTCACAGACGCATAATTGTACATGAGAATCAATTACAAGAAAAACCACAAACTATCCCACTGCGCCTTGCCAAGGAAGACTCTTTGGAGTCCTCGGGACGCTGGCTGTTTAATTCAAACCTCGCTTAAATGCTAGGCAAGCAGTTTTCCCCACTTGCCAACATCGCATGGAGAATACCAGCTTCTGATGACTGAGCATTTGTCCATTTAAATCCATCTCCTCTCACTCTCGCTTCACTGGGACCTTGAAATTACCTACAGAGCTTGTTAAAGGCGAGGAGGCCCAGGCCTCACCCTCCAGGCACCAGAATCGTGTTAGCTTGCTGTTAGGTACTATTCAGTTGCTCCGATTGATAGTGACCCTAAAAAACACTGCCTGATCTTGCATTATCCTCATACATTTAAAATCACTGTTGCTACCACTGTGCCAATCCATCTCACTGAGGGTCTTCCTCTTTTTCACTGGCCCGGCATACTTTAACAAGCATGATGTCCTTCTCCAGGGATTAGTTCCTTCTAGTGACAAGTTCAAAACACATGAGACAAAGTCTTGCCATTTTAGCTTCTAAGGAGCAATTTGGCTGTCCTTCTTCAAAGACAGATTTGTTTGTTCTTCTGAAAGTCCACGGTATAGATTCAATATTCATTGCCAACATCATCAGTCAAAGACATCCATTTTTCTCTGGCCTTCTTTATTCTCTGTCTAGCTCCCACAGACATGTACGGTGACTAGAAATACCATGGCTCCAGTTCAAGGGGCACCTTAGTCCTCAAAGTAACATCTTTGCATTTTAACACTTTAAAGAAATCTTTTGCAGCAGATTTGCACGATGCAATATATTTAATTCTGGACTCCTGCTTCCATGAGTGTTGATTGCGGATCCAAGTGAAATGAAATCTATGGCAGTTGCAATGTTTTCTCCATTTATCATGATGCTGCTTACTGTTCCAATTGTGAGGATTTTTGTTTTAATCTTAGATCTTCATGAGTCCAAGAGATCTGGCTGGCATGTCATAGCAGAAAATCCCACTCTGTTCATGTTTGCATATTAAATCCTATTTTACCATAGACTGGCCTGATCATTTTTCGGTGGTTAATGCATTTGGCTGATAATCTAAAGGTTGGAGGTTCGAGTCCACCCAGGGATGCCTCAGAATAAAGACCAGATGATCTCCTGCTGAAAAATCAGTCATTATTGAACATGCTATGGAGTACAGTTCTACTCAGACATACATGGGGTCACCATGAACTGGAGTTTGTTACTGTTGTTGTTAAGTGCCGTCGAGCTGGTTCCAACTCATAGCGACCCAGCACATGCTTTCCAAGGAACGGCTGGTGGGTTTGAACTGCCTACCTTTACGTTACCAGTCCTCTTAAGGGCAATTGATAGTGTCATTTTGAACAGATTTCAATACAATAAAACTCCACAACTTAGTTCCACTTTGACTCTTGCCTACTCTCTTCTCCAAGGATTTATGTATCCAAACATAAGCTTCTTTTTCCCTTTTCCTGTTGAGCAGTAGAAGACCCTCAACACAATGTGTTTATGGAGACGCTTTGGAGCAGGAAGTTTCAAATTCCTGTATGCATCCAAATCACCTGGGTTGTGGGGTAGAGTGGGCAATGCTTGCTCAAACGCAGATTCCCAGGCTCCCCCACTAACAAGAAGTAATCCATTCTGCAAAACTGAGAGACCTAAGGTGGTTTTGTCTATATTGTGGACCAAGATGATTCAACAATTCATGAAGAAATGGAATGAAAAGATGATGGAAGTTTCTCACAAACTTTTTGAAGCCCCGCTCATATTTTGGAAGGTACTAAATAAAATAACAAACCAAATCAAACACACTTCACTGAGCCAATTCTGACTCTTAGCGACCCTCTAGGACAGAGTCGAACTGTTTCATGGGGTCTCCAAGGCTGTCTTCCTCCTGGGAGCTGGCTGCCAGAGCTATCGGTGGGTTCAAACCACCGCCCTTTCTGTTTAGCAGCTGAGTGCTTAGCTGCTGTGCCACCAAAGCTCCTTGATAAGAAATGAATGCAATACAAATCAGAGGATTTCAGAACAACTTCAGAGATCAAGGATCTAGTTCCTCTACTTCGGATGGGGAACTCGAGGCATGGGGTAACATGATTTGCCCAAGGTAGAGCCTTGTCCTAAAAACAGATGCTGGACTCTGTGCCAGCCAGTGCTCTCAGCCATATTCCATGGTCAGTTGTACCATGACACCCTCCAAGGATGCTGTCATCCACACAGAAGCCTCGCCATTTCATGGTCACTGGTATGTGTGGCTTTGCTACGCAGCAAATGTTCCCGAGGTAAGGAGAGCTGCCTGGGACTTGTGGGAGGAGGGACCAGCTCCTGGCCCTGAGGTACACTCTTGGGGTGCTCTAAGTCACAGCCTGCTGGATCTTAGGGTTGGGGAACAGCATAAAGGTGATCTGAGTCCCTGAAATTTACCAACTCCAGAGCAGTTGGTGTACATACCTCTACCTTCAAAAGAAGTAGCTATGTAGACATACTACATAGGGTGCTGTTGTTGTTGTTAAGTGCCATTGAGTCGGTTCTGACCTGTAGCGACCCTGTATAGGGTTTCCAAGGAGCAGCTGGTGACCTTGCAGTTCAAACTACCTTTGTAGTCCAACGCATGAACCCACAGTGCCACACCAGGACTCCAGGAGGGGAGTAACTGGTTTCTAACACTGGGTGGTGGGTCCACGAAAGGGTCCACAGTATCACTGCTGGTGCTGGTTCTGTGCCATGGAGACGGTTCGGACTCAAAGCCACCCTGCACAGTGTTTCTGAGGCTGTAAATCTTTACGGGAGCAGAAAGCCTCATCTTTCTCCTGCGAAGTGGTTGGTAGTTTCAAACTGCTGACCTTGAGGCTAGCAGCCCGACTCGTATGATTAGACTCATTACTCTTCCTTAAATAGTACCCATTGCTGTCAAGTTGATTTGATGCTCGGTGACCCAGTGTGACCAGCCGTGGAAGCAGATGGTCAGGCCTTTCTTCCATGGAACCTGGGGGTGGGCTCGAACCACCAACATTTAAGTTAATCATGGGATGCAAACCACGTATGCCACCCTAGGATCTTTAAAAAGCCCATGCTCATGGCATTTATGCTTTGGTAAACTTGTTTTATGGTTCATTATTTAAACTACTCTATTTCATAAGAAAAAGTTTGAAAAGTAAAGAAGTAAGAGATGGAAGAGGTAAGGAAAAGATGACTGGGGAAGGAGATGCTGGGGTGGGGGTGGTGAGGGACAGAACCAGGATGTTGCCAGGACTTGGGGTGTTTGCAAATGTGAACTTCCAGCAGTTTGCAAATGCTGTTTCTCAAGATCCCCTGGGGAGTTGGAATTACACAAAAGGTGCTTAGAGAAAGTCTGACGATTGGGAATGTAGCCCAAATAGGAACAGAAGAAACAAATGTGTACCATTTATAGTAGAAAACATGCCAACATTGTGTTGCAAGCTCAGAATGGAGTAGGACTTTTGAATTACAACTCATAGCCCAGAAACCATTAAAAAATGCCATAGCTGAGGATATAAAATAAAGATCTTTATGTAAGCAGACTTCTGGGAGCCGCTGAGGCTGGATGGCCCCCCTAGTTCCCTCCTCCTTACTGGAGGTTGTTGCTTTGAAGAAATTATTTAAAACCTTGAACCAAAACTATCTCCTGAAATCATCTTTGAGTCTCATTAGAGACAGCTGTCTGTATAAGCATTAGGATTTTGTAAAGATGGGTCTATGTGTTATCAGATGACAACAACAACAGGATAAATGACAAGCTGAGAGGCCCAGCAAGTGTGTGTTGTTGTCATGGTTGTTGTTCAGTGCCATTGAATCGATTCCAACTCATAGTGACCCTGCATAGTGGCTGGTGGACTTGAACCGCTAACTTTGCTGTTAGCAGTCCAGTTCTTATCCTAGAGTGCCACACCAAGACTCTGAGTATGTGTTAGCGATAGTGAAATCATTTGGAAAAGGTTGTCAAGAAAGGTGTCGCTACTGGAGGACTATCCCTAATGTCACTGAATTGTGTGAGTAGAAATCAATGAAGTGGTGGATTTTTGTTGTGTATAGATTGACCAGTCATAGTAATAAAATGAATACCTCCCTGGAAAAAAATAACAGAAAAATTAAAAGACAACAAATATTGGTAATCCTACTACCAATAAATGGTTCATTACCCTAATACGAGGGGAAATGTTCAAAATATTCATGGGAAACTGGAATTAGACAATAGAATTTTCCCACGGGATTTTTGAGGCTCCCCCCATATAGAAATTGCTAAGAAAAAGACCAACAACCCAAAGAAGCATGAATACAAGAGAGGATTTCCAGATGGTTCTCAATTTCATATGAAAATATAGTCAAAATGAATTAACAGGAAAAGTGCAAATTAAAATACACTTCAGTACTTCAAAAAATGTTTTATACCTTATATTCACAAAACTTTAGGAGACTGATAAAAGGCTGTGTTGGTAAGGGTTTGGAGGGAAATGCTGTTGTTGTTGTATGTCATTGAGTCTATTCTAGCTTATAGTGACCCCTTGTAGCAGAGTGGACTGTCCAGTAGGGTTTTCTAGGCTGCCATCTTTACAAAGCAGTTCACCAGGACTTCTGTGGAGCTGCTGATGGGTTTGAACCACTGTCCTTTTGGTTAGAAGCTGACTGCTTAACTACTGCACCACCAGGGCTACTTTGTGGGAGAAGTTGTTGTGAAGTGCCATCGAGTCGGTTCTGAGCCATAGCGACCCTGTATAGGGTTTCCCAGGAGCAGCTGGTGAACTTGTACTGCCGACTTTGCAGTTCAAACAGCTTTGCAGTCTGGCGCATTAAAGCACTCTTTTATATTGATGATGTCATGTGAAAATTTCATTCGCAGAGAAATTTGTCAGTATCTGTCAAGGTTATAATCTGTGTATAGCGGCTGATACAGCATCCAAATAAAATTATTCTACATTGCACATGGCATGTATACAAGGATTTTCATTGCCAATTGTTTATAATAGGTGCTCTGGTAGCGTAGTGAGTTATATGATGAACTGCTAACTGCAAGGTCAGCAGTTTGAATCCATAAGCTTCTCCATGGGAGAAAAGATGAGGCCTTCTGCTCCCATAAAGATTTGCAGCCTCGACAACCCTATACAGGGTCATTATGGTTTGCAACTGTCTCAATGACACATACCACCACATTATATATAGTATCAAAAGATTGGAAATGACTTAAATGTACATCATTTGTTGTTGTTGTTGTTGTTGTTATGTGCCATGGAGTCATCATTAGGGGATGAATAAATACATTAGAGTACGTAGTGTAGTGGTTATGAGTGGGGCTGCTAATCTCAAGGTCAGCAGTTCGAAACTACCAGCTGTTCCGTGGGAGAAAGATGAGGCTTTCTGCTCCCCTAAAGATTTATAGCCTAGGAAACCTTGTACAGGGTCGCTATGAGTCAGAAGCGACTTCACGGCACATAACAACAACAACAACATTGATATGTGCATAAAGGATACATAGTGTGAAGTGAATATAGTTGTTATGCTGCTGTTTTGTGCCATGGAGTTGGTTCCGACTCAGTGACCCTCTATAGGGTTTCTGAGGAGTGGCTGGTGGGTTTGAAGTGCTGACCTTGCACTTACCAGTCCAGTGTTTATCCTGCAGTGCCACATGAGGAACAGAGAGAAAGGAAGAATCTTCACTGTTTGATTTCTGAATCATGCAAATGTATTCTCTATTCCAAAGCTAATTACATCAGTTTCAATAATTAACCAAGGAGCCTGTTAAACATCATGTAGGTGCCTTCCTCCAACATTCAACCAAACCTCAGGTCAAATCAGAATCCTGGAGACCCCATGTTTGACTGAGTAGAACTGTGTTCCCCAGGGATCTTCAAGAGTAAGTTTTTGGAAGTAGATCTCCAGGTCTTTCTTTCAAGGTGCCCGTGCGTGAACTTGAACTTCCAACCTTTTAGATAGCAGAACCGCTGGTGACACTAAAGGCCAACACTGGCTCCAATATTGAATTAAATCTCCAGGAACAAGCGCTGCTAATCCCTCATCACTAAGCGTGTGCGGAGTTATTTCTTAAAAGCAAAGATGCAGACCCCTTCAGTTCTAGTTTCTGAGTTTAAAGTAATACCAGCACAAACCATACAAGGCCGAGTGAGTATCAAGCGTAGCCACCATCTGCCCTAGCTTGCCAAGATGGATGCTATAATTATTATGAGGCATCCAGAAAACAATTTGTACAATTTATGGCCAGGGATAGCTCCCATTTCCACACTTCTTCTTGTTTATGTTATTAAATAAAAGAAAGAAAACAACCCATTTTGTGCTCTGGGTCATAGATGGGTGAAGAAGGGGCGGGCCAGGCTGCAGCTGGGGTCTGACACTCACTTACTTAACCTTCCAACTCTTGCCATTTTCCCTTGTGCTCATGGTCTGTCCAAGGCAACTATACATGTTGACCGAGAAGTCAGAGGGAGACCAAACCCAAACAAAACAAAAACCAGCAGCAACAAATCATACCCCTGGCTGAGCGAGAAAATCATCTGATCTGGTCTCTACTAAAGTTGAACACACACACCTTCTAAAGAAAATCAATCAATAAAAAATAACTGCAGTGCAGTGCATTACTTTATATGACTCTTATACCCATGACCCTTACAACTCCCACCAAACCATTTTTCTTGACCGGACTGGGTAAGGAAAGGTGGGAAAAGATGTTGGTAGGATATAATTCAGGTTAAATGGGATCCTAGAAACTTGGAACTGGAGTGTGGGTTTAAAATGAGTCATCTCTGAGACAGGATCTGGGAATCTCATGACCATCACAGAAGAAGAGTCAGGCATGGAACACATTCTTTGAATCCAGAGATCCCTACTCATTGAGCTTCCCTGACCCAGGGCCAGAAGGCCGTGACACCGGAGGAGCGGCAGCAGCAGAAACAAGAGCCAGAGCGGAAAGTTTTCCATCCCATGGAGCACATCAGAGCTGAGCGATTTGGGGAAGGAGGCTTACTTGCAGAGTGGGGTGCCTCCAGCCATTTAAGTTGGGGAGCTAGGTTTGCTGACACATGGAGCTACAGCCCAGTGACTTCGGGGTGGTGTGCTTTCTGGGCATTTGTCAGTGGCTCTAAAAGAGGTTTGTAACATTTTCTGGTCAGACAGAGGCCTGCCTGTGTGTGGGCCTGGCTGAGGAGTGGTTGTCCTGACTGGAACAATTGTGCTCTGCTCAATTCTGACCCTGAATTATAAACTGGTAACTTCCCTAATAAACCCCATCACTGTGTGTACCGTCTGTGAGTTCTGTGTGAACATTGCAATGGGTTCAAGTACCCATGCAAGTGAGAAGCAGAGAGGGTTGTGCGGGGAGAGGGTTGATTTGGTACCACATTTGTCACACTAGTCTGTTGCCATCAAGTCAATTCTGGCTGATAGTGATGCTACAGGGCAGAGTGGACTGCCATACAGGGTTCCCAGACTGTCATGTTTATGCGAGCACACTGTCACACCTTTCTCCCATGGAGTGGCTGGTGGTTGAATGGTCAACAGTTTGGTTACCACCCTTACACACATTCTGTTGTTGTTATGTGCTGTGGAGTCTGTTCCGACTCACAGTGACCCTGTATAGGGGTTCCGAGGCTGTCAATCTTTATGGGAGCAGAAAGCTTCCTCTTTCTCCCGTGGTACATCTGGTAGCTTCGAACTGCTGACCTTGAGGTTAATCAGCCCAATTTGTAACCACTATGCTACCAGAGCTCCTCTGCAATTCCAGATGGCGCCAGAGAAATGTACACTCTTGTGCAGACAAAGGCGTGCATGAGAATGCCCTCAATGCATTATTCACTATAGCCCCCAAACAGGACCCCACCCAAATGCTCATCACGATTAGCACGGACACATTTCTGGTAAATTCCAATAATGATATCCACTACAACAATGAGAACAAAAGAACTGGAGCTACAGACAACAGGCACACACAATGTACCAACAAAAAAAAGAGAACAATTATCTTGAATACGCAAGTGTACAGAGACTGACAGTTTAACCATTAGTGGTTATCAGGGCTGGGCGGGAGGGAGGGGAAGGGAAGATCTAACAGTTAAGGGAGCTGAACCTCTATGAAGGATGATGGAAACGTTTGGGCATGGATAAGGGGGATGGTTGAACGATATGAGGAATATAGTTAATATCACTGAGTTTCTTCGCATGTGAAGAGTGCAGAAAAGGCAAACATTTTACTACGTGTGTGTTTATGGATAGACACCTACGCTCCTCGCTTGTCACCCATCTCACCATCCAACATCTCGAAAAATCTACAAGCCAACTGTTTTGTGCCTTGGCGACCCATGCCTGGAAGAAATGAGCCACAAGGTGTGAGGTGAGAGTTACATGGCTGCACTGATGAAGTGTCAGCTTGGTTGGGCCATGCTGGTCAGTGGTTGGGCAGTTATGTAAAGATGCCATCGTCCTCCACTTTCACATAACACTGATTTTCCTATAACCACCTGGTCTTTGGAACCCTACCATGTTGCTAGGTAAGCAGTGTGTGTATTTGTCATTAGGTGAGGTTGAATCGGTTCTGACTCATGGTAACCCGCTGTGTACACAGTAGAACTGCTCCATGCCATTTCTCAAGGTGATGACCTTTGGGAAGCAGATCCCCAGGCCTGTGTTCATGTGCTTCTGGGTGAGTTGGAACCCCTGGTTTTCAGCTAGTATGTTGAGCACTTAACTTTGAGGGCCACCCAGGGAATGAATAGATATGTACACACATACACACCAAACCCAACCCACTGCCCTTGGGTTGGCTCCAACTCATACTAAACCTACAGGACAAAGTAGGACTGCCTCACTAGGGGTCCTGGCGTGGCACTGTAGGATAAGTGCTAGACTGCTAACCTGGGTCAGTGGTTCAAATCCACCAGCTGTTCCTTAGAAACCTTATACATAGTGTTGCTGTGATTCAGAACCAATGTCACAGTACTTAGCAACAACATATGCATATATATACATATACATGTATTTGATGGAGTGTCCTGGTGTGGCACTGTAGGATAAGCACTGGACTACAAGGTCAGTTTGAATGGCAAGGCTGGCAGTTCAAACTCACCAGCCATTCCTTGAAAACCCAACACAGTGTCATTATGAGTTGGAATCGATGTGATGGCACTTAACAACAACAATAACAACATATTTGCCAAATTCAAAACAAGCAAACATGTAGTATAATTATATATATATATATATAAAATGTCAAAATAACAGGACAAATCAGTCTCTGGCTTTAGAAGTCAGAATGGCTGGAAGAGCACATGGGTTGGAAGAAGGTGTGAGTGGGGGGTCTGGGGCTGATCCATTAATCCTGTTAGTTCATTGTGCAAAAATCATTCCAGGCCAGAACGAACAATTTGTGAATGAGTTTTGGAGACTTCCTGGCTTCAACTCCTAACTATGTGCCTCGGGCCCCTGCTCAGACACCAAAGAGATTCAAATGACAAAATGTGGGTAGCCAGAGACCCTGGGAGTGAGGCAGGGATTGAGCTTGATGGTTTAGAAGGGCTTGTCTTTGTGCAACCAGACACAAAACAAGCCACAAGTCCTCTCCCAGGTGGGGGATGCAGAACAGCCCAGGGACAAGAAGCAACTTCCTGGGTCTGAAAAGAATGTCTGGGAGTCACATTCCACTCCTCAGAGATTCCTGACAGCAGAGACGGTCCATGGACGATGAGTCTCTGGATTATCAAAATTTTCCTCATTAAATTTCTCCTTCATTTCAAACAGAATCTTTTTTAATGGGACCCTTTCAAAAACGCATTTCACACATCCCTGGTTTTCTAAAGGGTCCGCGGGAATAGACTGTAATCTTTAAAACAACAACAGTAATAATTAGGTATTGGCCACGGACCAGACGCCGTCCAAAAGGCTTTCAATCAAAACGCCTCTCCTAATCCTCATAAAACCCTAGGAATTAGTCCTAATTTACATTTGAGGCTTGGATAGATTAAATAACTAGTCAAGGTCAAACAGCAAATAATGGGACTGGAGGGGCTATTTTACGTCCAAGTCTATGCTCTTAGCCATAGCCTGTTCTGCCTTCAAGAAGCTGGGGTGGTTCTGTGGTGTAGGTGTTGGGTAGCTTATTGCAAAGTTGGTGGTTCAAACTCACCAGCCACTCTAAAAGATGAGGCTGTCTGCTCCTATAAAGACATATAGTCTTGGAAACCATCCATAGGGTCACTATGAGTCAGAACCAAATCCACGGCACATACCCACCACCACCACCGCAAGTCAATATAGACTAGACTGCAATGAGTCTAGCTTTTGGGTTGGTCCTGTGTTGGCAGCTTCAGATGGTTCCTGTATGCTACGCTCAGTGTAGATGTACAGGATAAGCACTGGTGGTTCAAACACACCAGCTGCTCTTCGGAAACCCTATACAGGGTTGTTATGAGTCCAAACTGACTTGAGGCACTAAACAACACAACAACAACAACAACAACATGGTCAATGAGATTGATACTCCAAGTCAGTTTGAGTTCTCGTTGTCTCCCCACATTTTCTTTCTCTTTTGCCAGCGCTGTATTGTTCATGGTGAAATAAAACTGCTATATTTGATTTAGTTGTTGTTGTTAAGTGTTATCGGATGATTCCAACCCACAGCGACCCTGTACAGGGTTTCTGAGGAACAGCTGGTAGGTTTGAACTGCCAACCTTGTGGTTCACAGTCCAGTGCTGATCCTATAGCTCCACACCAGAAGTCCCCAAAATTGCCTACCTACAACTGGATAAAAATCTAGACTACTTGGTTTTCACCACTTCAAATAAACTCTCAACCTTCTTAGATATTCCCAGTAGACTACGATAGCCCACAGAGTTAGAGCAACTTCTTCATCAATTTGAAACACTCCTCTGGTTCTTTGTATTTCAAAGTATCTTGGATTTGCTGCCTGTTAGCATAGTCCTGGTGTGGCGCTGTGGGTTAATGCACCAGATTGCTAAACCATTTGAACTGCAAGTTTGATGGTTCAAACTCACCAGCTGCTCGTCAGAAACCCTATACAGGGTTGCTATAGGTCGGAACTGACTCGACGGCACTTAACAACAACAACAACAACATAATCCAGAAGGAAGCCTGTGGTGCTCATCAGATTAACCCAAACAGTTCTTCACTGGGATCTATCTGGACCACAGTCTCCCTTCCCCAAACGCAACAGTGAGCACAGATAAGGATGGGGTAACATGCAGAGAACCCTTTTCTGTGAGCTTTATGGGCTGGAGGGTCTGCAGAGAGAAAGGAATCATCATTTCTTACCCTGATTTTAAGCTGACCAAGGCATCCTCTACACCTTTCTGATTGAATTTGGTCATGTACTGATGCATGTAGGGATAGTTATTCCGAATGTTTCTCTCCGTACTCCCATTAGGCACCGTGCCAAATCGAAAAGGTGGGGAATAGTCATGCGGTCTCTGAAACTAGAACAGAGAAACAGGAGAAGGAAGGAATGAGAAGACCTGGAAATCATCAGCCAGCATGCTATGTTGTATCAGCAGTTACACACATGGGTTGGGACTGACTTCATGGTACCTAACACCACCACCACCAGTAGCATGCATTAATGCAGGACAGTAGGGAATAAACCAACACATTTATTTCTGTAGCTTCTTTCTCCTTGATCATATCTTTCACTGGTCTGTGTTCCTAGCACGTTGGGAACCGTGTCTGCCTTGTTCCACTCTATTCTCCACATAGGCATAGCTGGATGCTCACAATTGTTGGTGTTGGGTGCCACTGAGACAATTTCAACTTGCAGCAACCCATTTGACAGAGGAGAACTGCTTTATAGGAGTCCTGATGTGACACTGTAGGATAAGTACTGGACAGCAAAGTCTGTGGATTGAACTCACCAGACGCTCCTCAGAAACCCTACACAGGGTCACTATGAGTTCGAACTGACTTGATGGTACCAAATAACAACAAAGGGATTCTCCGCTGGAACCTGTATGGGCGTAGGTCACCAGATCTCTCTCCCACACAGTGGCTGGGTAGGTTTGAACCACCAAACTTTTGGTTAGCAGTTGAAAGCTTAACTGTTGCTTCATCAGGTCTCCTTGGAGAGTTAAGACACTCAAGGGGGCTTCAAAAAGCCTGTGGGAAAATGTCATGAAAACATAACGGAATTTTTGCACAAAACTTCGGAAGCCCCCTCGTTTTGTGGACTTGAAGGTTTCTGCTCCTCTTTTGTCGATACTGACTCAGCGACTTTATGCACAGCAGAATGTAACACTACCTGGTCCTGTGCCAACCTCACAGCTGTGGCTATCCTTGCCGTGACTGTGCCAATCCATCTTGTTGGGAGTATTCTACTTTTTCACTGATCCTCCACTTTACCAAGCATGATGCTGTACACTCCATGTTCTGATTGTTAGTGGCTGTTTACTGCTGTTTCTACTCATTTGACGAGTGCCTCATCAGCAAATGAAGGCTCTAAAAGCTCTACTACATTCAACTCTACTTTGAGGAGGCAGCTCTTCCCAGATTGTATTCTGAGTGCCTTCCAACCTGAGGAGTTCATTTTCTGGCATTTTATCTAACAATATTCTGGTGCTCTTCATGTTTCAATATTCAATATTCTCGTGCTGACAGTGTTCCACTAATATTCATAAGGTTTTCAGTGACTAAATATTTGGAAGTAGTCCGTCTCTCCTTCTTTCTAGCTCATCTTCATCTGGAAGCTCATCTGAAACCTGTCCACCATGGGTGACCCTGCTGGTATTTAAAATACCGGTGGCATAGCTTCCAGAATCATAGCAACTCACAAACCACCACAGTACACACCGATAATCTATGATAAACCAGGTAATCTATGTCTGGGAGTTCTGGCGTGGCGCTATGGGTAGGTTAATGCACTGGAGTGCAATCTCAGTTTGAACCACAAAGTTGGTGATTCAAGCTCACCAGCTGCTCCTTGGAAACCCTATACAGGGTCGCTATGGGTCAGAGCTGACTTGAGGGCACTTAACAACAACCATCTATGGTCAGTAAATGCTGACTGAGTTGAAATGAGGTACTGCTTTGGTCCATTCTATTCATCCAACTTACGATGGAACTTCCTGTGTTCCCCACCAATCAATCTCTTCTCTGAGACCCATTTGTAACTATCTTTACCTCATCCAGGAAATTTGCCGCAGATCTGCCCCATGCAATACTTGATTTTGTGACGACTGTTTCCACAGACATTGATTATTGATACAAGTAGACTGAAATAGTTGAGAAGTGCCATTGTCCCTCCATTCATTGTGGCATTATAGGTCCAGGTGCAAATCTTTTCCTTTGCTCCACATTCAGGCATAACCCATACTGAAGTCTTTGGATACCCCAGGCAAACTGCCTGGCACATAGCAGGTTGCATGAATGCATCCTGAGCTGAAATCCCCTAACCGTTAGCTTCCTGGGGATGTCCATTTCTTGCTGGGCTCTCGAGCCTCCGTAAGTCATGTTGCTCATACTCCACTCGCCTTACCTGATGCGATGTCTGGTACGTCCACCCACAGCTTTAGTGAATGGGCACCTCAACCAGATAAGGAGATGAAGAACTGCGTATGAGTCCCAGAAACATATCTAATAATCCAGAGGAAGTTCAGGGCACTGACCAGCAGTACGGGGTTGGCACTGAGGACTGCGGGGTACAAACCCATTTCCTCTCCCTCAAAAGCTGCAACTGTAGTTCAACCACAGCACTTTACAAGGTGTCTTTTCAGTTTCATCCAAAGAACGTGCACAACGTAACAGCACTTCCCTAACAGGGTCAACATGAGGACCTGAAAATACCATTTGTCAAGCCATAGGAATCCTACCTAGTCAGACTAAACACTCACAAATCAACCCATTATCAGTTTTCATATTTATTATCATTGTGATACACAAAAGAATACTACCGTGCTGTCCCTCATTTTTTTCCTGTGGAATATGGAATTCGAGAAGCAGAAGAGACTATACCAAAGACAATCACTTTCTGAAGGCGTCCGTGCTGCCAGCACTGTGCCAAGGCATTTACAAGCATTAGCTTCTTCAGTCTCCACAGCAGGTTTTCTAGATGTTGTTGTTAAACACCATTGAGAAGGTTCTGACTCACAGCGACCTTGTATAGGGTTTCCAAGGAGCAGCTGGCAAGTTTGAATGACAACCTTGCAGTCCAAACCAACCTTGCAGCCCAGCACATTAGCCCACAGCACTACAGATAGTGAATCTTAAAAGGTCTACTTTAGAGATGAGGAAACTAATGCTTACAGAGGGTTTCACCCAACTATGGTTGTTGTTGATACTTGCCATTGAGTCATGGTGACCCCATGTACAATGGAAAAACAAAACAACAAACAAAACTGCTGCCCAGTCCTGCACCATTCCTAAGGTCAGCGGCAGATCGGACTACTGTGATTTATAGAGTTTTCAATCACCAGACCTTTCTTCCTAGTCTTCCTTAGTCTGGAAGCTTTGTTGGAACCTGCTCAGCATCCAAGCAACATGCAAGCCTCTACAGACAGATGGACGGTGGAGGAACATGAGGTACTTTACACTATTCATGGCCTGGAATCCAGGGGAACTATTTCTGAGGCTCAAGGTAAAGAAAACAAAACTCCTCACCACTAGACAAATAAATAACATCATGATAAATGGAGAAAAGATCGAAGTTGTCAAAGACTTCATTTTACTCGGATCCACCATATACACTTACGGAAGCAGCAGTCAAGAAATTAAGCAATGTATAGCATTGGGCAAATCTGCTGCACAAGACCTCTTTAAAGTGTTCAAGAGCAAAGATGTTCAGTTTGAGGATTAAGGTGTGCCTGACCCAAACCATGGTATTTTCAATTGCCTCATATGCACATGAAAATTGGATGATGAATAAAGAAGAACACAGAAGAATTGACGCATTTGAGTTATGATGTTGGAGAAGAATATTAAAGGTACCATGGACTGTCAGAAGAACAAACAAATCTATGTTGGAAGAAGTACAGCCAGAATGCTCCTTAGAAGCCAGGATGCTGAGATTTTGTCTCTCATCCTTTTGTATGTTATCAGGAGGGTTCATTCCTTGGAGAAGGACATTATTCTTGAAAAAGAAAAGGGTCAGCAAAAAAGAGGAAGATCTCCAATGTGATAAAATGGCATAGGGGAAGGCAGAGTTTTGTTCTGTTGTAAACAGTGTCTCTATTTGTCATTGTCAACTCTACAGCACCTAACAACCACATCCCAGAGCAGAGTCCCTGGTACAAACGGTTAACATGCTCAACTGCTAATCAACAACAGGCTAGATTCAAGTTCACACAGAGTTATCTCAGAAGAAAGATCTGGCAATTCACTTCTGAAAAATCAGTCACTAAGAACCCTGTGGAGCCCAGTTCTGTTCTGATACACCTGAGTCACCCCAGGTCAAACTCAACCCACATGCAACTAGTATAAAGTGACCAGAAGCTAAGGTCTCGACTATCATTCTCAGGGGCCATTGTGAGTGATCCCCTGCTCTGAGATCAACTGGGACAGCCCAGCATGTTTTCTGTGGCACCAACAACTCTACAGAAAGCATCTGAGTTTACTGATGAGTTAGTCCTGGCAGAAACTCACTCGTGTTTCCAGACTTTCAAGTCATCTCATCATTAATTACAGTTTCTAGTTGAAAATCCTTCCTCCTGAAGTAGGCCTTCTGCTACCTAATATGCATTCACAACTGGATTAGGGGGTGCTCTCCCAATAAGATCTCCCTGCATGGGGAGTGGTGCACTTGTGTGCAAGCCTCTGCATGTCATTGTGTGCATGTATACGTGTGCACATTTCCCTATGTGTGCATATATCGGCATATGCGTGTCTATACATGTGTGCATGTTCAAATATGTGCTTGCACGTTTCCATGTATGTTGGTGCACAGTGTCTCTGTGTGTATCCATAAGCATGGCTATATCTCTGTTTGTGTGTGCACATGCATATGTGTGCACAGGTGGGTCTTCATTTGTGCATGTGTGCAAAGTATGTGTTTGCACATGTGTCTCTGTGTGTACATGTGCCATGTACACATGTGCATCCATGTGAGCATGGCTACACCTGTTTGTGTGTGCATCCCTGTACATATGACTGCTCCTGTGTGCATATGTGTGCATGTGTCTTTGCTTATGTGTGCACCCATGTGAGCATGGCTGCACTGTGCATGTGTGTGCATGCATGTGTGTACATACAGGTGCATGCTTACATGTGGGTTCACATATGTCTATGTCTATGCATGTATCCATGTGATCAAAGCTGTGCATGTGACTACATCTGCCCTTGTGTGTGCATGTACATGTATGCCTATGTGGACACTTGCTTGCATGTGTATTCATGTATGTGTGCACGTATATGGGTATGGTGTGCATCCATGTGAGCATAATGGCACCTGTGGTTGTGTGTGCAGTTGTATCAGTGTGTACATATTGAACCATATTTGCCCATATATCAGTGTCTGTGTGTGCATCCAGGTGCATATGACTAAACACATGTGCACATGTGGCTGTGTTCATGGGTGCCTCCTTTGATCGTGGCTGCACTTGTGCTTGTATGTTCAAGCATGTGTGTCCACATGTGAATGCAGGCACACATTTGCATGTGTTCCCATAAATCTGTGTCTGCATGTGCACCCATGTGAATATGGTTATGTTTGTGTGCACATGTATGTGCCCACATGTCCATCCTTTGATCATGGCGGCACCTGTTGCATGCCTGCACATGTGGGTGCTTGTTTGCATGTGTACTCATGCATGTGGATGTCTGTACATATATGTATATATATGCATTTGTGGGTGCCCATTTGCATGTGTATTCATGTGTGTGCATACGTGTGTCTGCATGGCTGCCTGGCTTGTGTGAGGCTGTGTGAGTGTGTGTGTGTCTGAGTGCACACATGTAACAACATGACACTTTTTGCCCTCACTCTGCTGATAAGCAGCGTCTTCACTGCCCCAAATCCCCACGTCCCCACCCCCGCACTGGAGCAGGAGCACCAGGGCAGGTTCATGTGCACACAGCCATAAACTTACATGCACACTGCATGCAAATCTTATTCCTGTACAAGTCCTTCCTCGTCTCTAGAGGCAGTTGGAGATGGCCCACTGGACTGAGTGCCTCCCCTCTTCACTCCCCAGCTGTTGCAGTTGTGCTTTGAAGCTTCTTTAAGACTCCCTTGCTTCCAACTCTGGCGGGCACAGGCAGACACAGCAACCAGCATCCAACAAGTCTCCCTGGGTGTCACCCACAGCCCAGACTGCCCAGCACCAACATCCAGGAGTCTTTCCCATGCCAGTGACAGCTGTCCAGCTCTCTACAGCACAACTCAGACACACTACATGTCCCTACCATGCACACACACACAGTACCTACTATTTCCCTATGTGATATCCAGTCCCAAGTCGCTGCTGAGTTGATTCCAACTCGCAACAATCCCACATGTGTCAGAATAGACCCATACTGTCTAAGGGTTTCAGCTGCTGATTTTTCAGAAGTAGATTACCAGGCCTTTCTTTCAAGGCACCTCTGGGGTGAACCAACTTATCAGATAATAGCCAAGCACATTAATCATCCACACTTCCCCAGGGCTCCATAAAAGAGAGACTTTGATATTATCTATTGTGTTCCATCATTTTGAATGAACACAACCCTTAAATTCAGCTTACGCCCTACTAAAGACTCTCATGTGGCACTGTAGGATAAGCACAGGAATGCAGTTCAAACCCACTAGCCACTCCTTGGAAATCCTATACAGGGAAGTGACTTGATGGCACTTAACAACAACAACAACAACAACAACAACAGAATCTCATTCCAGAGAGGGAAAACCAGATATAGGGAAGGATGGCTTATCTGAAGTCCCAGTACCCAGCATCGAACACACCCGCTACACATGTCCTGTTTGAGGCAAGCAGAGAGAAACGGATGTGGAGGAAGGGGAGTGCTGAAGATTGAGGCTGAAGACTGCAGAGTGGTACAATCTCAAGACTCAGTCTGCAGCTTCCTCTCTAGTTTGCTCTCACTGCTAAGGGTGACTGGCTTTCCCTGACCTAGGCTCCGGAAAGTCGGGTTCAGCTTCTCATCTGCCACTCATGATCTGAGCCGCCGCGGCGGGCAGCCATTTAAAGCTCTGAGGTGCCATTTCTCCATCAGTGGATTGAGGGTTGCTTTTGCATTTGATCCAATAAACAGATGTGAAATGCTCACTGGGACACCTGGTGTCTTTTAATGCTTGATACACAACATCTGTTTTGACCAGGGCTTGGTGCCTACAGTCAAGTCACAGAGCTAGGCTGCCTCCAGTTTAGAGAACAGAGGAGTTATAGTCTACCTCTGATTTCTCACTCAAATGGGGATGGATCTCAAGAAAATACGGCAAGCATTTCATGATGGAGGAGGCCGAGATGCAGGAGCATGAAATAGACTTTGACCACACAATGTCTTCATAACCAGACAATGTCTTCATTCATGTTACCAGCCCACAGTTGCAAGCCCACTGCCATCAAGTTTTCACCGACCCATAGCAAACCCATAGAACTTCTTTCTAGGATTTACAAGGCTGTAAATCTTTATGGGAAGAGTTCTGGTAGTGTAGTGGTTACGAATCGGGCTGCTAATCTCATGGTCAGCAGTTAGAAACTACCAGCTGTTCTGCGGGAGAAAGATGAGGCTTTCTACTCCTATACAGATTTACAGCCTCAGAAACCCTGTACAGGGTAGCTATGAGTCGGAACCGACTCCACAGCACATAACAACAACAACAACACATCTTTATGGGAGCAGACAGCCCACTTCATCTTTCTCCCATGGAGCAACTGTTGGGTTTGAACTACTGATCTTGTGGCTATCAGCTCTGTACTTAACCCAGGACATCACTAGGGTTCCTTCTAAAAACTACCTATGTCTTGTAAACCTCAGACAGTTCAACAGGAGCCCCTATTTCTAGAATGGACTTCTCTTTGAGAGCTCCCTGGGTTTTGTGGTGCGCCCACCTCACAGGTGTGGCCTCCAGCAGAGGGAAGAGAATTCTAGGGACATCCCTACTAAGACTAGGACCACCAAGCAGCCTGGGTACCCTGTCCATAGGCAGTATGGGCCCCACAGCCACATTCCTGGGCTGGCTTCTTCTCATCACTAACGACTAATATTAGAGTCCTCATTATTGCGCCCAGTCACCAGAGTCTAACACAGTGCACTGACACCCAAGATCCCAGAAGTGAGGTGTGAGTAGGAACAGGTGGTAATGCTGATGAGGAAGAACAGGGGGTAGATGAAGAGAGGCAGGAGATAAAGGAGGAGGAGAAGGAAGAAAAGTGGATGGGGAGAGAGGAAAGAAGAGGGAGAGGGGGAGGGCAGGAGGAAGAATGAGAGGATCGTCTTCCTTGCACCAGTGGGCACTTGGGTGGAGCAAACAGTTAAGTACCCAACTACAGACTGAAAGGTTGGCAGTTTGATCCCACCCAGAGTCTCCCTCCTAGGAAGACAGTCCTGGCAATCTGCTTCAGGAAAGTCTTGAACATCCTATGGAGTACAGATCTACCCTGCACACACGTCTCCATGAGTTAGAATCACCTTCACAAACAACTAAGAAAGACGCGGCCAGGTACCAGACACTAAATGAGGAACCAGTCACTAAGTGAGGACTGTTTTGGATCTTCATATCCCTCCTTGTCTGAGGACATTTAGGAGACTTGGTCAACACTTAATGTGCTAGACTGCTAAATGAAAGGTTGGCGGTTCAAGTCGGCCTCGAGGTGCCTCCAAAGAAAGGCCTGGGGATCTACTTCTGAAAACTAGCCTTAGAAAACTCGGAGCAAATGGGGTCACCATAAGTTGTAGTTGACAGCAACTGGCATTGGTTTTAGAGAACTAAGCCTTAGGGTTATTCACATACTCAAGGGCACACAGCCATTCAGTGTCAGGGCCAGAATTTGAACCATCTGACCCCAAAGATATCGACAGTCTTCCTACTATCTAAATTTGTCTGTCAGAGATGGAATGCTCTCTGAATACACCTTAGTGCCCCCAACATACTAGAAAGGGTCTCCATGGATATCCCAACTTTATTTAATAATTCCTGGAGAAGCATTTACCCATAAATTCACCTGTTTTTAATATCTGCCCCATCTCACCTGGGCACACCAGGGGTTATTCCAAAGATACCTCTTTGAAACACACACTAACATTGTACATGGCTCAATAGTATTGAAAACCTGACTTGTTACATGGATCTGTATGAAAAGACAAAATAAAACAGAAAAACAAAAACCATTTATGTGCAGTATTAAAATAAATGGATTCAATATAGATTTTTATTTTGCAGACTTTCTTGGCGTACCTGCTATTAATGTTCTAGAAGCGTTTAGCTTATTTACTCCAAGACTTGCGCTGTTTATTTAATTTCATCAAACATTCAATTAAAAGAGCGCTCTCCTCTTGCCTCTAATGCACTGAGCAGGGAAACAGATTCGTGTCTCTCAGGAATATGGAATCTGTCACTAGGTGTTTCCCAGTTTAAGAAGGTCAGTCAAATTATTAGTGGTTCTAATTAATTTTCTTACAAGTGGTCATGGTATTTAGACTGAAACTACAGAGCATGGCTTATTTCCCTCCCCCTCTCCCTAGGCTTTGAAGAACGAAAACTACGTTGCCAAATTCTTTCCTGAGAAATCCTCTCTTCCAAGACACATTGGTTTGAATTGCGTCTCCAAAGTGCTACCTTCTAGGAGTCACTTTGTTCTTTTGCAGACCATGAGGAGATGGAGACACAACAGTACTTTGTGTTTGTAGAGGTTCGATAGCTTACAATGCACATCCGCAGGCTCATTGCATTCCACAACACTGCCTCCCAAGTTTACAGAGGAGAATAAGAGACACAGTAAGGTGACGGTTGTTTTTTGTTAGTTACCATTGAGTGGGTTCTGACTCATGGTGAGCCCAAGCGCAACAGACCAAAACGTTGCCAAGATCCACACCACTTCACGAGCGTGCTGTTGTGGTGCAAACCCAACACTGCTGAGCTTGGCACACTGGGAGCTATTTCCTGTGCATTTCTGAACAGCCGCCTGAGTCCCTCAGCCCGGGAGGTTTCAGTTCTCAATTCCATTTCAGCCCCCAAAGGGAGGGTGGGTGATGTGTCCATGTGGAAGGAAGCCATGGGGGAAACGTCTCCCTGTTCCTTGTGTGTCTCTGGAAGAAATCTGGGTGAGCTGAAAATACCCTGGTTACACAGTAAACACGGGCTGTCCGAATATTGTGTCTCTGGGTGAGCCTTCAATTCTTGGTGACCCCATGTGCTAGCTTCATGACGACTTGAAGATTAGACCTTCACGATCCATAGTTTTTTCCTGAGCTGATTTTAGCAGGAGATCACCAGGCCTTTCTTCCTATTCTGTCTTAGTTTAGAGTCTCCTAGCAACATGCGAGCCTCCACTGACAGACGGGTGCGGTGGCTGACGATGAGGAGCAATGAATGGGAATCCAACCCAAGTGGCAGATTACTCAATAACTAAGGAAAGCATGGGCTTCCTTGTGCTTACTTGCTAATCTGTAGTGTACAGTTTCACATGTTTTTCGCCACAGATGCCAGCCTGTGTTGACGGCATTCGTCCCAGCTTTCGCCCCTGTCAGGAACTTGGAAAAGTCTTTGACTCTGTGGGAAGGTGTTTAGGAGTTGGGAGAGAGACAGATGCCAGTCGGATCTAGAAGCCGAATCTTTGATATGGTGGAAATATATGAACTATGAAACTGTTCACTACAGATTAGGACATAAGCACCAGTAAGCCCGTGCTTGTCTTGCCTACTGGGGTATCTGACACTGGAATTGCTTCATGGAAGGAGACAAGTCTAGGTGAAGTTTAGGGATGACCTTTTGCATGCCACGTGTAAGGGACCCAGGGAATGGGGTACTTAGAGAACTGCCTCATTTCACAGGCCATAGGAGTCTGCATCAGCCCAAATTCCTTCTTGCCCCAGCTAGTGGATGCTCCAAACACCACACCCTCCTTGAAAGGGTGAATTCCAGTCTTGACTTCCAGAAGTGCCCTTGAATCACAGACTTTCAGTAAGCATTACCAGGAAGACTGTATAAGTATAAAAAATGACCAGTTGGGAAAACACGGTTTCAAATGAGGCCACAACCTCAAGGAGGAGATAAGCTTAGGGTTCTGAAGCTTCTCGGAAATGTGACAGAGTCAGAGCGAAGGAAAACTCATGTGCCTTAAAGTTTACAATTCTGAGCCAGGTTGTTATTCACTGTCGATGAGCTGGCTGCAAGTCATGATGACCTGGTGCGTACCAGGAAGGTAGCGGTGTTCAGTTATTCTGTGTCATCTGTGTGGTCATCTGCTGGTCCACCGTGCGGTCACTGTGTCAGTCCATCTCAGGGAGTGTTTCCCTCATTTTAGCTGACCCTCGACCTTACAGAACAGTCTGAGTTCCTGGACCCCGACTGAGGGGAGAGCAGCTGAGATTTGGAAGCACCAAGAACTTACCTTCTTGTCACTGAGGCCAGTCACTTGGTCCACAAATTCCTCCTGGATCATGAAAGCAGCCAGGTTGGCCGTGTAACTGGCCAGGAAAATAACAGCAAAGAAGGCCCAGACAGACACCATGATTTTGCTGGTGGTTCCTTTAGGGTTTTGGACAGGCACGGAGTTGTTAAACACCAGCCCCCAAAGGAGCCAGATAGCTTTTCCGATTGTAAAAGAAGGCCCATGGGGTGCTGCAAAGGAGAGAGAGGAATTGCTCAGTGCTTTCTCCAAACAAACATGACATATCAGACCTGATCAGCGGCTACCAGCCACAGTGAAGTTTGTGCCTATTGCTGGTCTGTGACCACCACCAGCTACGCCAGGCCCCATTGCCTCCCTATAACCACAGCCTCAATAACTTCTCCTCCCTTCAAATACGAGCTTTCTCCTCGCATTTCAATCGAGCTGGAGTTTTCTTTTGGTGCCAAGTTTCTTTAAAAAGACAGGAAAGAAAATGAAGATGTAAAATGTGCCTAGTGTTTTGGCTGGTTTTAAATTTGGAGTGGCTTTCCACTTGGGGCCACCAATCTCCTTAATACACATAACAGGAGGATTTAAAAGGTGTGGGAGAGGGCTTCTTCATTATTTATGGGATGCACTGCCCATCTTAGAACCCCATGATTCAGCAGGGATGAGGGTTTTATTAGAATGCAATTGCTTTTATTCAATCTCAGACGTAACGTGTGCACAATATAAGAATTAAAACCATTGAAAACCTTCTCCAAATGGAGACATTAAGGAACGGAACAATAGTGCTTAATTTTTCCACCGCTTCACAGATGGGAGATATCTGAATTCAGGGTTGCGGAGAAACGGAGCATGAATGCCGAGATCACAGCGTTCCATCTTGCAACAGCCACGAGGTCTGTTAATATTCAGTGACGCTCCTTGCAACAGACTTAAGGAAAGGGACCGAACTACCTGCAGAAACGTCTTGGGAAGGTGGTGTATGCGGCCTGTAGAAGGCACAGTTCATCGCTTTTACGTCATAAAACAAAACAACTAACCTTTCACAGAAAGTTAATTTTTCTGTCACTTAAATAAATGAAGATAGGAAAAATGATCTACTGAAACTTCGGCTGGTGTTACAAGCTGAGTGGGCAATAAATAAAGCGGCAGAAGTGAGTTCAGATGGATGGGGTTGCTGAAGCCCTGGGCAGGAAGCCTAGTTAAAGCAAGCTTGCTGCACAACTGGAGGCCAGACGAGGCCCCAGCAAGATATAACAAATCCATCTGCAGCATATTAAAGAGACAGCCATTAGTTCTATTAGTTTCAAGCCCAGCCTCTCCCGTTTCTCCTTGTCTAGTTTTATGATAGTCAGGACTGATTCCCAAGAGGCTGGGCATTCTTAGCAGCAAATCATTTAGAGTTCTGTCCATTTCATTCCATCATCCACTTAATTTTATGAGAGATTCATGCTGATCAATAGTGACAGCTATTTGGGAATCAGAAGTAGGCTGTCGCCAGGGGTCTATTCAAGACCTTTGGGAATTCCTGATTCATGAACACTATTACTAGGCCAGACTATTTCCCCCATAAAGTGCAGTGAAATGTAACTGAAACCATTTTGTATCAGGAAGCAAAGGGCTGTCATTTTCTTAGCATTGTTAGGCACACACGTGCGGAAAACAGGAAGCCATCATGAGACAGGCGGAGTGGGGAGTCGGTGTGCTATGGTCTTGTCTTAGCTAGTCTTCTAACACAGGCTGCAAGCAAGCAAGGAACCATGGGCAGTCTCTCTGGGTTATGAATGAGATCTGCTCCTAAGTGTCTCTTTAAAAATTTGTAGGTAAGTCAGACCAGATGCCTCTGGTTCTTAATTAGCCTTATCTGAGTTCAAGCAAAGTTGTGAAGTCTTTTCAATAATTTAAAAGCTGGACATGGAGCAAATTAAGGGGATTGTGATGAAGAAATTGTAGTCAGCAGGGATTTGCCTTCCTTTCAAAGTGAGGGCAAACTTACATAGCATTAAAGGGCAAGTAGGAGTTATCCGTAAGTCTGATACTCATAACCCAGGGTCTGCCTATATTGCACACGATGAACTATGAATCTATATTTATCCTCCAAGGTATGTCTTAAATATAACCATTCATCTCAAATGGAATATGTGTCCAGTTTCCTCGACAAACAACTGCTTAATTTTCCATGATGCCAGAAGAACTAGAAGGTTTGCCTGGTTATCAACACCAAATATGTAGATCAAAGATTCTAAAAAGAAAGAATCCTGATTAAAAACGGGGAAGTGCTAAACTGAATTTGAAATTCTCATGGACTCAAGATGCTCTGGGACCACTGAAGCTGGTTGATTCCCCAAAACTATTACTCTGAGGGAATCATTAAACCTAGAAATAAAATAATCCCCTGAAGTCATCTTTGAACCAAATAATAACTTAGCTTAATTAGAAAAGAATATCTACATTAAGCATTAGATGCTTTTAAAGAATTATCTGTATGTGACTGACAACTCGAAAGACTAGATGAGAAGCTAGGGAGAGGTCAGTGAGTTTGTGTTCATGATGATGAAAGAGTTTGGAAAAGCTTGTTGAGAAAGGTGGTGTGAGTCAAAGAGGTGACCAAGGCCAGTGAACTGCACATGTACAAGTCGTTGAAGTGATGACTGTTGTATTGTATATAATTTCACATTAAGGAAGGGACACAGGAAGGGAGGGAAGGAAAAAGAGAAGTAAGAATAGAGAATGGGAGGTAGGGAGGAAAGATGGTAGAGATGGATGGATGGATGGAAGGAAGGAAGGATGGGTGGGTGGCTGGATAGATGGAAGGAAGGCTCGATCCATCCTTCCTTCTTTTCTAATGTTTTCAGTGTTTGTCCATGTCAGGAGTTTGTTTCTCTTTGTGTCTGAGTCATAGCTCATTGTATAAGTGTACCACATTTTCTGAATAATAACTCATTGTATGGGTATATCATATTTTCTGAGTCATAGCTCACTGTATGGGTGTACCACCGTTTCTGGGTGATAGCTCACTGTATGGTGTGTACCACAGTTTCCGAGTGTAGTACACCCATAGCTCATTGTATGGATGTACAATATTTTCTTTTTCCATTCATTTTTGGGGGCCATTTGGAAGAAAATCTGAAATGCTTATTATGGTCTACTATATACCTCTCCAACTTCATCTTACACCACTGCCCACCCCATTCGCTATGATCTTTTGCTTCTTGAACACATTAAATTTGTTCCTCCCTCAGTCACTTTCCTCTCAGATTTTCACATGACTGGACTGAATCCTTCTCACCCTTGAGGTCTCAGCTCCAATGTCTCTGACCATGGTCTGTCTGACCATCTATCTAAAATAGGGTCCCCATCAGGTCATCATCATCCTTTCACTCTGACCTTTTCTACTTGGACTGTCTCAGGTTCAGATCAGTAATCTGTGATCATCAACTTATGTGTTTCAGGTGAGTTTTCTCCACTTGAAGGTCAGCATCTCGATTCAACTCACCACATTATCCCAGAACACAGGACACACACAATGAATGTTTGTTAAGTAAATGAGTGGATTCCCAAGCAGCCCAAACTCTGGTTCTGCCCATGTGAAGACTGGGCCTGTGGCAGTAAGATACTCACAGAATCCCCACTGTTGGGAAGCTTCACAATGGTTGGCTACATACCCTTTTCAAAGAAGGCTGACAATTTCCCATTTCATCATGATGTGATTATTTATGGCAGTGTTACAAAAAAAAGGCTCATCGGAGAAGGCTGAAATAGTGATCATCATTCTTCAATGGTGAAGGAGTGGGAGTAGTTCAATAAAACGAGTGGCTGTTTCCAATATTGAACACTCTGAGCGAGAAGAATATGTGGCCAATGGAAGTGCCCTGCTGTTGAATGATCTGTACCATGAAGATCTCCTGTTCTCTGACTCATCCAGCCATTTGTCAGGGTAGAGATTCCATCCTGGTCTCATTCTGAAACCATCCACTTGGAGTGTACTGTGTATGGGGGAAATGCACTCCAAATGATGCAATGTGTTTACATATACAACGAGAGCACTGACTTGCGTGGGAGCCTCTTAATGAATTATTGCTGATGAAAGTCTCCCAGTTCAATTTTCTTCCTGCTGAATGCCACTTGATGATCAAGTACAATGCACTCAGGTCAGACATTGCCAAGAAGAAAAAAAAATAACTCTTTGGGGTGGGGGGGAATACCACTATATGATTAAATTTATTGTCAAATGAATTCAAATGTGACTCAATCGCTTGAAAAATGTTCTTAAACTGGAACCCACGTAACAGTTTTCTCTGAGTGTGCTGAAGTTGTAGCTCACTGAAACTTTAACATTTTTTCGATACACTCTTAAAATTACTTGTCCTAACCTCCCCCTAAAACACCCTGCTTCTCCAACAAATTAAATACCAGTGGTTTTCACTTACTATTGAGTGCACACTATTAAAAAATAGGAAATGTTTCATTATGTTTTAGTCATTCTGATGTGGGTAACCCATATGTGTAGGGCATCGTAAGTAATGTCAATGACTCAGTGTTGTCCACATAATAACCTACCAAGGCGGTATAGGGCAATGCATTCTAACCGGGAAATCTTCAGTGAAGGTAAGTTAGCTAGCACCGAATTGGACCACGCTCATGTAGGCTTCCTCACCTTTCCCTTTGGCGAGGTTTCTGTTGTATCCAACAGGGCTGAAGTATTCGAAGACAAACACGGCAATGGCAGAGACAATGAGCAGCATGACAAACATCATCACCCAGACGGAGGCGCTGAATGGCTCTGTGAGAGGAAGAGAGACATGATCGGTCAGTTCTGTATCACACCGGGGCCCACAGGACACTTGGGTGACCGTCTGCAGCCCCACCAATGAGATGCTTTCTCTAGCGTGGATCTGATTGTTATACAAAAGCTGGTCATTTCATAAGACAGCACCAAAAACTCACTGCCATTATGTCAATTCCAACTCATAGCAACCCTGAGTAGGGTTTCCCAGGTTGTCAGCCTCATCTTTCTCCTATGTGGTGGTGGTGGTGGTAGTTATGTGCTGCAGAGTCGGTTTCGACTCATAGCAACCCTGTACAGGGTTTCTGAGGCGGTAAATCTTTATGGGAGCAGAAAGTCTCATCTTTCTCCCACGGAACAGCTGGTAGTTTTGAACTGCTGACCTTGAAACTACATTACCAGAACTTCTTTAAGACTGCATAGGATATGATAAAAAGAGAGAGGGCTAGAAAAATCTTACAATGCACATCAGGGAGACAGAACACAAAATGGCTACCTAAGACCAAAGTGAGAAGGCAGATGAAGAGGCCATGGGGCCAGCCGTATGTCATGCTAGAGGCATCCAGGGGGTCAAAACTGGAGAGGAAAAAGATTAGACTCACGTCATTAGACAGAAGACACCAGCAAATAGGCAGGGTTTTTGTTTTTCACATGGGAGGGAGGATGGCAAAGCAGTGATGAACAAGAGTGAAAGGAGAATTATAACCTGTTAGAAACATTTCATCCAATTGTGAAGTTTCCAAGAATGCTGGAAGGTTATCATCTACCATCATCACCACCACACTTTCTATTCCACCTTCTTCTCCGGCGAAGTTTACCACCTGCCTCCAAGTAGACTCCAACTCATGCTGACCCTGCATGTGTCACAGAACTGTGCTCCACAGGCTTTTCAGAGGCTGGTTTTATGGAATCAGATTCTGAGGCCCCTTGGGGTGGACTCGAACCTTCAGCTTTTTGGCTCACAGCCAAGTGCATTTGCCATTTGCACCACCCAGGGACCCTTCAGACAAATTAAGTAGCTGTTGTTGTTGTTAAGTGCCACTGAATCGGTTCCAACTCATGGAACCCCTGTATAGTGTTTCCAAAGAGCAGCTGGTGAGTTTGAACTGTTAGCAGTCCAGTGCTTATCCTACAGCACTACACCAGAACTGTTTTATAAATCTTGTTGGTGTTAATAACAGGCTTGAATACAATAAAACAAAATTGAAGGGTATTATATTCACATGATAATTTTATGCCAACCATCACTTGCAGAGGCATTAAGCTGGTAGGACAGATGGTCATTTCCCTTATGCATAGTTTTTATCAGTTCGTTTTCACTTGATTCAGGTATTAGATAAGGAGCCCTAGTAGCCTCATGGGTTATACGTTGGGCTGCAAACCTCAAAGTCAGCAGTTTGAATCCACCAATTGTTCCAGGGGAGAAAGATGTAAAGATTTACATCTTTAAACCTATACAAGTTGCTAAGAGTCAGAGCCACAGGCACACAGCAGTAGCAGGCATTAGATGGATGCCTCAAAAGAAGCTTTAAATCTAACATTTTAGGAAGATGGCGATACTACGTAAAATGGATGACTGAAGAGATAACAAGGAGCTGAATGAAGTAATCTCATCAATTTATGACATAGATTTGCTAGAAAATCATCAAAAACTAAATTATTTTTAAAAAAGAAAAAGAATGCATTTCCACATAAATCTATTTTGGGGAAGAAACTGCCTTTACACACCAAACACTTCCTGAGGGTAAAATATAGGAACCTCAATGATACTTCTTGAGTTGTATACATTTTATTTTTACATTGTGGTTCTAAACTAATCACAATCATTAAAAAAACAAAAACAAAAAAACACCCAACTCGATCTATAGCAGGCCACTTTCTTTTAAATTCTGTGACTACACAAGACAGAAGGAGATCATCAAAAATACCAATTCAATGAGCGTGATGCGTAACAAGGAACTAATATATTTGGTATGGTGCTGTGGGCTAATATACTGGACTGAAAAGCCATTTGAACCACAGGGTTGTGGTTCAAGCTCATAAACTGCTTCTCAGAAACCCTATACAGGGTCACTATGGGTTGGAACCCACTTGACGGCACTTAACAACAACAATATACCTGAAGCTATCATTACAGGTAGCTCTTGACTTACAACGGGGTTCTGTTCTGATGTTATGTCGTAAGTCAGTTCTGCCATAATCTCTTGTTTTCAGTTTTCATTATTATTGGTGTTCATTAGCAGCATCTTTACCAATCTGGCCTCTGAACATCTGCGAATGATGCTACTGTTAAGTTGTCGTTAAGTGCCTTGCAGTCAGTTTCGCCTCATAGTAACCCAGCACAGGGTTTCTGAGGTATTAAATCTTTGCGGGGAGCAGGAAGCCTCATCTCTCTCCTGTGGAGTGGCTGGTGGGCTCGAACCGGTGACCCTGTGGTTCGAAGTCCAGTGCTCATACTATGGATGAATGATAATAGCAGCCTATTACATGCTGCAGTATGATATGTGGCACATATTAGTAATGATAATATGTACCCAAACTAAATTAACAGATGATCACAAGTGTGGCTCATTGTAACTTGAATCTCGGATATCTTGGAAGCCGGGGGCTTCCTCTCTGTTGGGTAATTTGAGAAATGGAAGGAATGCTCTGCAATGCAGAGTATATTATAAAGTGACAGGTAACAACACAATTGACTTGAATTACAGGAAAAAACAACACTTATGTGATTTAAATAACACAGGATGAGTGTCAAAAACTTAATGGGACTGTAACTGAAATTTATCTTTGTCAAATTTATTTGAGTAATAAACAATATTATGTCCCTCAAACATAGCATTTTGGTAATGAGGTGTATCTAAAAGAGGAACGATAAATGACTAATTGTTATTAAATGCCATTGAGTCAATTCTGACTCATAGTGACCCCGTGTAGGTTTTCGGAGGAGTGGCTGGTAGGTTTGAATTGCTGACCTTGCGGTTAGCAGTCCAGTGCTTATCCTACAGCACCAAAATGAATAATTAGGAGATTAAAAAATGGCTCAATCTTTAGGAATAGAGTCATTAAAATAATTCTCTAAGTTGATGGGTCTTTCCTGGGGAGGATCATTGAGATGGATTAACAAGCATAGACATGCATGTTGTCAGTGTGCCTACTTGTTATTGTTTATAACCTAGTGATTCCAACTCAATAGCGATCCTATGGAATAAAGTAGAACTGCCCCAGCCATGGTTTCCAAGACTATAATCTTGAAGGGAGCAGAAACCAGGTCTTTTTGTCAGAGAAGCTAGAGGGTTCGAACTTCCAATCTTTCAGTTGGCGGCCTAGTGCTTAACAATTGTGCCACTAGGCTCCTTAGCACACTGTATTGTTTTTGTTGTTGTTAGGTGTCATCAAGTTGGTTTAACTCATAGCAACCCTGCCATGTGCAACACAATGAAACACTGCCCGATCCTGTGCCATTCTCACAATTATTACGTTTGAGCCTCTTGATGCTGCCACTGAGTCAATCCATAGTGGACTGACAGAGGAAAAAGAGCCTTCCTCTTTATGTTGACCTGCTATTTTGCACATTGTGAACACACTACAAATTAAATGAAAGACAGTTGTTTAGTAGACCGTGCGCTGTCCAGCGTGCTGAAAAAGGGATCCTGGTTTAACGCTCGAAAACTTTCTTTCACAGTAGGTTGATAATTAAATAAAAATGTATCAGGGTAATTCTTACTGTATTCTACTTCTTACATGTCAGTATATGTAACTCTGAAGTGGGCTACACAGGTCAAGAGATGATGAACAACTGATCCTAGATGTTACTTGCTGGGAAGTGACAACAACTGTCACTTGCCTTGTGACCACAGCAAGAAGATAAAAGTCCTCAGTTGCAGTATTCTGGCTTTATTGAGTTCAGGTCCTACAAATGCCATGAATGATGGCTTTTCTGCGATAGACACACACACACACACACACACACACACACACACACACACACAAGCGCGCAACAGAGAGAAAAGCATTAAACCAATGACAGATCTACCTTGTCTACTGAATGACCCAGAAATAGATTTAAACAACTACCTCTGGATTAACACCTCTGACAGCTTCAAGCAGATACAACACTGATACGAGAAGGGACTTCATTCAAAGAGACTCCAGGTCAGCATCTCTGGATCAAAACAAAACAAAATATGCAACCTGCCTGGAAACTCTTTAGAATGCACTGAATGGAAACATTGCAAGAGATGTCATTTCTGTCCTTGAAGTGTCACTGGTTACATTTTTAAACAAAAGCTCAGAGGTAGTACCTGTGAATATTTCCTACGTGAGTTAATGGGCTTTGTGGAGGAGAGAGGATCGGAAATACTGACGAGCAAGGCAATCAGATTTTGAATGTTTGGGCTCTTCCAGATGACTGAGTCAGTGAATGGAAAAATGTAGCTTTGCCTGGTTCATTATGACTTTCAAAACCTGCAGTTGATGACTGTAAATAAGGGGGTACACAGCAAACTGAATTGGGGTGTAATTTAATGACTAGGAAAAATATTAAGCCTACTGGGTAAAAGCAGCTTTCAAAATACCTTCCTTTAGCTACAATTTCTTTTCTTTTCTTTTTAAAGATACAGAAGAATAAATAGCATGGAATACTAATATCACCATCTTTGTCTTGGTGGTGTTATTTATGGTAGAATGTTGAAATGAACCCTATTTGTAATTGGATTTCTCCTTGGCTAAGTTGGGAATAAATTCAACTTCCTGTTGAAAAACATAATGATAGAGCAGGAAGAGCAAGGGGCAAAAGAAGTTTGGCTAAATTTAGCAAAAATACTTGACTTTTTATGGAAATATTCTACTGATGCAGGTAAAATAAAAATGTGGAGAAATTGGGTTGAGGCCAGATTCAATACCAGTGACCCATTTTTATGAGACAAAGTCAAAAAGAATTTTTTTCCCCTCTCAGAATTAACTGGAAAAAAAGTTCTCTCTAGCTCACTAAGGTGGTATATGGACAACTTGTTTTAAAAAAAGGAAGAGGGGCCCTCTCATCTTCATTTGTTCCATGAACTCAGTTCCTCTCACACCTTCTTAGTCTCCATGGTTGAGGCTTCCTATTAAATGGCCTGATAGAAAATGAGGAGGGGAAGGGGCACTACTAAACCAAAAAATGTAAAAAAAAAATACCAAACTTGAAGTCCTCAAGTAGACTCTAATTCATGTGTTACTGATCAGAACTGCCCCAAAGGGATTTCTTGGCTGTAAACTTTAGGGACCTCAGGACTTTGTCCCATGGAGCTCCTGGGTGAGTTTGAACCAGCAAATTTTAGGTGAGTAATTGAGTGCAAACCATTTGCAACTCTCTCCCCTTCCTGGGGAACTTTGAAAACTCCCTAGAAGTGACCATCCATCCAGCAATGATCAAGATTCTTAATCTGTTGCAAAACTACAATTAGTAGGTTGTAGTTTTCCTGATATAGCAAGGTTCTCTTACGAAGATGGGTCTGCTTCTCCATGTCAGACGAGGGCTCAAAAGGGTGAAAATGAAGTATGTATTCATCAAGGTCCCCCCTGTCCCAACAAAAGTGGTAAAACTGGAAGCAACGTGTGAAAATTCAAAACCAATGAGTGTGGCAAGGATTTCAACGGCTTAAATGGATTATCAAAAATGAAAATAGTAAATCCATATGTCTGTGTGAGTAAAGCACAATCCAAAATCCTGTTAGTCTGCATGGCACTCGGAAACGAAGCATGAAATGCTAACTTATAGTGACTTCAGTCGTTCCATACAGATAAACACAGTGAAGGAGTTTGTGTCAGAAATCAGCTCTGGTCAGAAAGGATCTTAACTACATCAAGTTTTTCTGTGTTGGAAAAATGTAAGAACTTTACTTAAACTTCATCTAAACATGTTTCCTATCTCATGCCGTTAACTTGTAGGAATCAGAATTTGTCTTAACCTTCCAAAATTTGGAACCAACTCACTTACATGGGCTCAAAAAGGGGGCATTAAAAATCTGAATTGCAGGATCTTCACATGTTGCTGTTGTTTTGGGGTGCCATCGAGTCAGTTCTCACTCATAGAGACCCCATGTGGGAGATGAGAACTCCCCCCTATGATTTCCTTGGTTGTAATCTTCACAGCTGTTGATCACGAGGTCTTTCTCCCATAGCTTCAAACTGCCAACCGTTCGGTTACCAGCTCACTGCTTAACCATTGCACCACCAGGGATCCTTGAATATCCAGAGAGCCACTATCAAAACCTATTTATGAGAGCCAAACACGTTCCATTAAAGAAAAAAACAAATAATGCTGGACTATGTCCTCTGCCGTTTCAATGATTCCGTCCAGGCTACCTTAAGCAATATATAGTCAAAATGCAACAGAAAACTGGGTGATAGAATATAGACATCTATTTTACTTTTTAAAAATTTCTTAAGTAAAATCATAAATTTATGAAATGGTTAGAAGTAGAGAGAAGAATTCCCTCCCATTGAAAAGCACTTGGTTTAAAGGAAAACATATAAACACAGTTAAAACATGAGTCAATTAGCTTTAAAGCATTGTATATATATACTCTTCAAACAACTTCTATTTTGTTGATCAGTATATTCTGGTATATATCACTGCACAGTACCATTAGTTTCCCCCTTGTATCGAGTAAACAAGTGACAGTCATTTGTGCATGAGGTGGAAGTCAGGTCTGTGGATGCTGAGAAAGTGTATGAACTGATTTCCATTAACTGGACAAAGAGTTTTCGTATGCACATGTTTTCAAGGTTCTAAGCGCAGTGGCTCTGTAGGATAAGAACTGGACTGCAAAGCACAAGGTCAACAGTTTGAACTCACTAGCTGCTCCACAGGAGAAAGATGAGGCTTTCTGCTCCTGCAAAGATTTAGAGCCTGGGAAACCCTGTACAAGGTTGCTACGAGTAGGAACCAACACAAAGGCACTTAACAACAAGCAATATACATACTAATTTACATTCAATGCAATGAAGGCCAGCATGTGAATGCAGAGCATTCTTGTGGTGCAGCTGTTAAGCACTCCACTAGCTGTTAGACAAAAGGTTGGTGGGCTCTGAGTGTGAGAAAAGACAGGATACTCTGCTCCCATAAAGACTCCAGCCTAGGAGATGTTAATGAGTTGGAAGTGATTCAAAGACACACAACAAGAGCCACGACATGTGACTATTATTCTGAGTTGTTCTCCCAAAGGTGCTGGACCAGCTGGCACCTTATACAGCCAAAAACATCAGCATATTCCAGCTCATGTTGCACTTACATGATCCCAGTTCACTTCCCCCCTTCCCCTTCCCTCAGTTCTTTCATTGTTTGCCACAGATCTTTAACTTGGGAGTATCAGCTGAACATGCTATAACATGCGTGTATCATTCCTTGTAGGAGGTGAAGCATAACCGCGTCCTTCGCATACCTAGAAAAGCAGAAGGTGAGACGGTGCCATTGCTTCTTGAAACCATGACGCTGATGCCCGTCTCCACGAAAGGTACAGAGAAGTCCACCACTTCAGACCGTTCCTCATTGATGGTGAGTGAACCAACCGCCATGACTGCCCGGTGATAGACCACCTGGATGCACAGATGGAAAAAAGAACAGCATTGGTACTCATCCTGCCCACCACCCTGGGGACCTCAGAATGAGAGCCCGCGGGAAGGAACCAACACTTACTTCTCCAATCATTCCATTCCACACATTGTTAACTTTTTTGCCGTGCTTCCCATTGGTCACCAGGTAGAGGTCATAGGTGAACTTCACTGTCCTGGAGAGTTTCTTCAGGATGTCGATACAAAATCCCTTGCAGCATTTTTTAACATTCATCCCCTCATTGGTTGAATTGCTGTAGACAAAACCCCAGGACCACAGAAGGTTAGCGCTGGCAGGCGAGTGCACCATCGTTAGCTATCCTAGGCTGCTATTTTGCGGATAGAACGGTGAGGCACAAATGAAAATTTAAAAACAGGAAGAGACTTTTCTGCAGACATGCCGTGAGTTTATGGGAGGAAAAGTAGAACGTGTTCTTTATAACAGTAACCTTGACGACAGTTAACATTTACTGAGCGACTATTATTTGCTAGGCAGTATTTCATTCTGTTGTACACAGGGTCGCTATGAGTCTGAAAGGCCTCGACCGCACCGAACAGCAATACCAACATTATTTGCTCTGTACTCTGCTAAATGCTTTCTGCTAATTGTTGGCTAGATCTCCATGACAGCTCTTGAAGAAAGCAGTATTAAATCCCCATTGTACAGACACGAGTATACATCTGTATAATCCTGATGATTTCTATCACATCTCAGACAGCCTGGACAATGGTGGAGCAGGGGAGGGGGTGTGGGAGTGGGGGGGATGACACTACAATCTTTACATCACAGATATGAGCCACCAATCACCAAAGTAAACATGCACAGAGTTGGCTTCCCATACCCCCCAATCTGGAGGTGTGGGGCTCAGAGCAGATATCCAGCCTCCAGGCCAGAGAGAGCAATCTCTGTGGTGGTCCAGGTCGCATCCTCAAGATGGACAAGCAGAGGTCTGGGGCAGCTTACATGGGCTGAGAGTGGTGAAGACAACAATGTTACTTCCCCTTGTCCCTGTGTCTCTCCCTTCTTCTACGACACTCTCTTCCTTCACCAAATTTAAGATTCAGCTGGAAGCATACTGGGAAATCTTTGGGGATCACTGGGAACTTCAGCCAGCTTAGGGGCTAATTGTTCCCCCTTATCCTGGAAGCTAGTATTTCAGATGCAGATGGCCACTGAGGTATTGTTATCTGACATCCACTGAGGTCCTACTTGGGGCAGGACATGGGCCCTTGGGGACAGAGATGAAAATAACTTGGGAAAGAGTTGACGTTGCGTGGGATGATGGAAATATGACCAGCTTGTAATTGGGAACTTCTCTTAGCTCCTAGCATGACTCACAGCAAGTATGCAAGGCAGAGCAGAACTGGCCTTTACGGTTTCCAAGGCTGTACATTTTTATGGGATCAGACTGCTGCATCTTTCTCCCACAGGGCAGCTGGTGGTGGGTTCAAACTGCTGACCTTTCAGCTACACAGGGCTCCTTTGATTACACAGACACCGGGACGAACCCTGCATGCACCATCTCTTAGCTCCCCACCCTCACTGGAAAGAAAGGGAGACTCCAAAAAACAAAGTCAGTTCACTGGCTCTAGGACTTCTCAGTGGGGTCAGTGGACAAGAGCAGCATTGTGAGAGTCAAACAGAGGTGGGTTCAAATCCCGTGTCTCTTCTTAAAAAGCAGGGGAGCTCAGACAAACTTCCTTGCTCACAGAGCTGTATTTGTAAACTGAGAGCTGGCAGTTTCTCAGGGGGCAGTTGGAAAGACTAAGTGAAACTACATACAGTCCCCTATCACAGAAGCACTTCAAAACCAATGTGCCCTCATTCCACTGGCATTTGACAGCTTTGGGTTTAATGGAGAGTCTGACCATCTCTCCCTACATCTCAGCCTAGATCATCTATCCTGTCCTTTATCCTAACTTACAGACGAGAAGGGAAGTTGGATTTGTAGCTCATTTGGAATCACCTGTGTTCTCAGAAGACGAGTTCCACAGTCTGCTAGCAGTGGAAACCCTGGGAGAATGATGCCTCCCAAATACAATCATGCTAGCCCACAGAAATTCCTCTTGGGACCAATCACCCTGCCTCAGAGATGTAACTTTTGGGACATACGATGGCTCCAACCTGTATTCATTCTGGGACTTGGGGAGCCTAGTCATTTTCTATTGCTAGCAAGGACGTCAAAGACTCGGAGGACCATGTCAAAGACCCATAAATGTCCCACATCCTCAAATGGGGAAAAAAGAAGCTGCAGCCTCCACCTCCCCACTGGAACCGAAAGTGTGAATCAATTGTAGCTCATCAGTTATTTCTATTCTTGAATAGTCAGGGGCACTCTTTCAAAGAAAGCGCTTTTAGTTTAGTGTTTTCTTTTGCACACCGACATCGTTCAACATTGGTGAGATTCTCATTGTTTTCCATGACTAGGAGTCTGATTTAAACAATGTAAACTATTACTGATTGTGAAACGCCCGAGGTCCTACTGAGTTGGCTCTGGTGGCACAGTGATTAAGCGTTCAGCTTAACCCACCAGCAGCTCTGTGGAAGAAAAGACCTGCCCATGTGTCCCCGTAAAGATGATGACAGCCTAGGGAAAACCCTATAGGGGCACTTCTCCTCTGTCCTACAGGGTTGCTGTGAGTCACAGTCGATTCGACGGTACACAGCAGTGACACGGAAGTATAAAGGGTAATGTGCTCGGTTGTTCATTGAAAGGTTAGAGGTTTCAGTCCATCCAGAGGTGCCTTGGGAGAAAGTCCTGGCAATCTGCTTCCCCCACATCAACCACTGAAAACTGTATGGAGCACAGTTCTGCCCTGACACACAAGTCGGAGCTGACTCGATGGGCAAGTGGTCTAGTCAGGACCGTTCCTACTGAGCTCATGGTTCAAACATGGAAACGATTCTGAAGATGGGACAGGGCTAGGTGACATTTCGCTCTGTCATACACGCACGGGTCACTAGGAGTAGGAACTGGTTCAACAGCATCTACTGGCAATCACAAGAACAACCGAGGTTCTAATCTTTATGCCTTATGCAGGTCACCTTGCCTTCTTCATCTTACTAAACTCTGCTCAAAGAGGATCTCCTTTGAGGTGTCCCCAGATTATCTTATTCCATTCTCCTCCCACCCATTCAGCACCTTACTAGGCTTACAAGGGCCTGAGCACCCACTGTTCCCCCTACTGGCAGGTTCTACCCCAAATTCTCACTTTTCTGATTCTTTCTCATCTTTTGTATTTCTCCTGTGTGAGCAAAAGTAGTAGTTCCACACACCCAGGTGACTCTCTATTACCTCATTGGGCTTAGTTCCCTTACAGACTTATCATAGCATGAAGTTCCCTTTTTCCACCCCTGATTATCTGCTTTGTAGCTGTGTTTACTTTGTGACTACAAAACCCTTGTCTGCCCAGTGCGCTGACTCATCCCATAACCAGTACTACACCTGAGTCCTGGTGTGGCACTGTAGGATAGGCACCAGGCTGTTAACCATAAGGTTGGAGGTTCAAATCCACAAGTTGCTCTTCAGAAATTCTATACATGGTCACTATGAACTGGAACTGACTCAATAGCACTTAGTAAGAAAAACTGATATTTCTAAGAAATGATCTATTCATAATTCTAATTTCAAAGATGTTGATTTTTATGACCTGGTCAAGAAAAATCTCCAAACTAAAATGTGCCTTCAGAATATATTTTAAAATCATACTTAGAAAAAAGCTGTGGTTCTTTCAAGCACTTATTGTCATCAACTCAATACTGACTCATGTGACCCTGCCGAAGGTTCTCGAGGAGGGACTGGTAGGTTTGAACTGCTGACCTTGTGGTTAGCAGTCAAGTTTTTGTATAATAAAAATCTTGGGCTGGAATTTGAAATGTGAAGTAACAGCATCCGTTCCCTCATGGAGTTGTTCAGCAAATATGTGTATGTAGTGCTGTTGTGCCTTGTGTGTGTCGCCAAGAATACAAAGGTTAATGCACCACAATCCTGGTATTTAGGCAGTTCCTAACTTAGGGGAAAACACTGGCAAACTGTAAAACATGACAATGGGTAGAAAGGGCAGACAGTGAACATCCCAGGGTATGTGACAGGGTAGGTGAATTCAACCAAAGTCCAGATTCAGTGACTGAGACTAAAAGAAGTAAGAATTGTCCAGATGAAAGGAAGTGATCAGAAAATACCTTTTTTGTCATAAAAAAAAGTTATATTTCCTTCCAATGGTGGTGGCTGTTTGTTAAGTGCTGAGAGTCAGTTCTGACTCACAGCGACCCTGTACAGGGTTTCTGAAGAGCGGCTGGTATATCTGAACCACTGACCTTGAGATTAGCAGTCCAGTGCTTAATCTACAAATCCACATCAGCAAGCTTTTCTTTTTGTGAATATCCCATTTGTACCTGTGCTCTATGGGGTTTTCAGTGGCTGCTTTTTGGAAAGTAGATCAGCAGACCTTCCTTTTAAGGAGCCTCAGAGTGGACTTGAACCATCAACCTTTTGGTTAGTAGTGCAACATCATGGAAATCAATTCCACCTTAATCACATCAGAAATGTTATTTTCACACCTTAATCAAATCAGAAATGTATTTTCACAAAGCTGGCAGCTTTGGAAGCCCTATGGGACAGTTCTACGACATCAGAAAGTCAAATGAAAGATGTGGGGAAATTCCCAAATGGAGGGATGGTTCTGAAATTTTGGTGAAGAGTAAGGCAGAGGAAGGTGGCAGAGAGGGTCAAGGGGCAGCCTGAACACCAAACAGGAAATCAATATTTTAAAAAGACCTGATGCTAAATTAAGACTATTCCCTTTGGTATCAGAATGGCTTATGTCCCTCTCCCATTGACAAGCAGAATGGCTTGGAATTTGTCTCCTAGTTTCCCCATGACTCAGTTCTAGCATATTCTACAAGGGCAAAAACCACCTACCTTGTAGTATTGTTGGAATTCAATCAATGTAAACCACTTGGTGCAGTTTTGGGAATTTATTTGTCTTTCATCTATAATTATATTATGCCAATTACGGATAGTAGGATTCCTGGGTGGCGCAAATGGTGAACCGCTGGCTAAGAATCAGAAGGCTGGTTGTATGAGTCTGGACAGAGGCACTTTGGGGAAAAAAAAATGGCCGGGTGATCTGTTTCCCAAAAAAAATTCGGACCTTGAAACTTCTCTGGAGTTCAGTTCTATTCTGATACACATAGGTTGTCATGAGTCACAATCAACTCAATGACAACTTGTTTGGGTTTATTCTAAAACATATTATTATCATTAGGGACTGTCAAGTTGAACCCAGGCCACGGTGACCCCATATGCAAGGAGTAGAACTGTGCTTTTTAGAGTCTTCAAGGTGTGAGCTTTCAGAAGTGGATTGCCAGGCCTTTTCTTACAGGTTACTTCTGGGTGGGTGTGACCCTCCAGTCTTCCTTCTAGCTAGCCACTGAGCACTGAAATTCTTGTACTACCATATCTTAAACTTCACACTACTTACTGTATTACAGTTATTAACATCAATAATACAAGCAGTTTCAAAGGATGGGGCACACTCCATGCACAACATTCCTGGACACTCACTTAATTTTGACGAACTTCCGGCATGGCACCGTGTTCCGTACACACGTCTCGGTCAGTGGGTCAATGTCTTCCACGATGACAAAGGGCGCCTCCTCCAGGGTGACAATGCTCAGGTGGTTGTCATCTGGCTCGCAGTCTGAGAAAGACCTGTACCTCGGCCACACAGCATGCCTCAGGTTCAGAGACTGGTTCTCCCACTTGCCCACCTGCAACACAAAGACGGCGAGACATCTGTGCTTTCTTGTACCACTGACATCCACAAAGACAGAAGCCCTTCACCAAAGAGGCATGGGAGAAGCAGTATCCCAGCTTTCTGAAGGATATCTGTTTGGGGACTCAGAAAATCAGGAAGGTAGAACATTGGGCAGCCCCCAATACCAGGTTCTTCTTCAGACTAATGGAGTATATACCTCTGGGGATGGGGTCCAAGCTCTGGCCCTATTAGGACTCCCTCCAAAATTCTAAAGCCAAGCTGGAGTTGAGAACCGCTGCTGCCGTGGAAACTGCAGAAGCTGTTTGAATCTGGATTGTTTGAATCGGCAATTCTACATGGTGTCGTTCAAAACAACAAGTGGTTCCATGGGAGAAAGATGAGGCTTTCTGCTCCCATATAGATTGACAGCCTTGGAAACCCTAGGCGGGGTTGCCATGAGTCAGAACCAACTCCACAGCACGCAACTACCACCAACACTTATTAGCTGCACAACCTCTGGAAAGCTCTTCACCATCAAACTACAAAATAGGTACAATCCCACCAGCTGCAGAAGTCAGTTATGGGCACTGAATATAGCAATATATGAAAAGCATTTGGTACAGACTCTGGCATTTAGTTGTTGTTGGTAAGCACCCTTGAGTCAGTTCCACGTCCTAACGGCCCTCTACAAAGTTTCTGAGAAGCATGCATGTAGTGGGGACTCCACGGTTTCCTTTAGAAGCTCTGGTGGCACAGTGGTTAAGCATTCAGTTGCTGACCTAAAGGTTGATCGTTGGAACCCACCCAGCAAGCTCCCAGGAAGAAGAGACCCAGTGATGTATTTTTACAAAGCTAGCAGCTTTGGAAACCCTATGGGGCAGTTCTACGACGTCATACAGGGTCCCTGTGAGTCAGAATCCACTCGGCAGCACATAATATTTTGCTTTAAGCATCGTAAAAAAGCAAAATGAGAAGGTGAAGAGTTTAAAAGGTGCTAAGAAGAAGGAAACAGGGAGAGAAAGATGGAATTGAAGAGTGAAAAGAAACCAAGGGCTGGGGGTGAGACAGTGCAGGTGAAGAAATTTAGAAGCATCCATTTAATCCTAGAGAGGATTATAGTGAAGTTGCAAATTCAGGTAAACTCGTTTTAATCTGGCTCCGAGTGGAGACTTTTACTGCTTCGTGTACATCAGGATCTGTCAAAACAGAATCGATTGCATTCCCTCTGAGCAGCAGTTGGCGTCTTAGTGGAATCAAATTGAAGGCTGTATGTTTTGAACCTTAATTTCATTTGACAGCTTATTGGCACTATTCACACACGCGCTGGGAGAGATCTGCCCCCAGCTTTGCGCTTGCTCCTTCTTCTCCTCTGATTCCCAGGCACCCGGCAGGTCAGCACTTTATTTGTAATACTCACCTCAAGGAAAAGGCCACAGCTGAAGAACTAAGTGCAAAGCCTGGGTTTGTCTATGCTGATATGAAACACTCACTGCTCTTCCTCTGCACACATGTGTCACCTATCTTAAAGAGAAGTCAGCCATGGGGGACACCAGAAGAGGTGAAGGGCAGGAAAGGCACTTAATGCTTCCTAAGATGACTTGGGAAATTCTTGCCACTCATAAAATGGTCCAGCTTTGTGGATTGCTTCCTTCATAAGGTAAGGAGGGCAGGTGAGTCATTTGATTAAGCCAACATGCCCCTCTACTCATGCCGTGACGTATAAGGCAGTCTAGGGAGAATGCTGAGCCCATCCGTTTCTGCATTCATTTGTTCATTCAACATGTTTATGAAACACTTACTATATAGGAGCTCTGGTACCATAATGGTTACGAATCGGGCTGTGAACAGCAAGGTCAGCAGTTCGAAGCTACCAGCTGTTCTGAGGGAGAAAGATGAGGCTTTCTGCTCCCATAAAGATTTACAGCCTCGGAAACCCTGTTCAGGATCGCTATGGGTTGGAACCAACTCGACGGCACTTAACAACAACAACAATAGATTGGCCCCAGGTTCGGAACAAAGATGCATACAACTCCTACCTTCTTGGATCTATCGATCTGCTGTAGGGTAAAGGCCAAACCAGTGATAACAAGTAGGTAATCAGATGACTAAATAGCCAGGCTTCTCCTTTTGGAGCACGTATTAACCCCATTCTTTCTGCTTCTGTTGGAAAACCTAAACACAACCTTCAAGAGAGGCTCCAGAACTCAGTAAGGAGAATGGGCTTTTCCTTTCTTTCTACTAGGGAGAGTCTTAGGATTATTCTCCTAGAGAATCCTTTTTTATGGTGGTGAACAAATGTATGCCAACTCACTGATTTCTACATGGACAGCTCAGTGACACTGAATGCATTCTTAAAGTGGCCCAACCATTCTCGCTCTCCTTGACCAAATCACTGTGTCACCGTTGATTTTTAGGGATTGTTTTAACATCACCATTGGTGTTCCTTTTTTTTAACCATAAAAACAAAACCTGTGTCATATAGGCATGGCTTTGGCAGGAGCCCTGGTGGTGTAGTGGGGTCAGTGGTCCCTACCCACCAGCTGCTGTGCAGAAGAAAGGTGTGGCTATCTGCTCCCGTAAAGACAGACAGTCTCAGAAACTCTATGGGGGCAATTCTACACTGTCCTATAGGGTCACTAAGAGCCACAATCAACTGGATGGCAGTGTGCTTTGGTTTTGGTAAGCATGGCTTCCTTCATCTCCTCTACCTCTTTTCTTCTTAATTCCTCTCAGTTCAAAATTGAAACATCTCTGGGTGACAAACAACTTAATAGACAGCGGTGGGCTCCATGTGGTTAAACCTCAGTACCATCCTCTCACCTCCTGTGGTAGGACCTATCACTGCTGGACCATTCATCGTATTGGCTTCAGTTTTATCAGCTGGAAAAGGTGCCATGGTTGTCTTTCGTTTCTCAGAGAGAGTTTTTGTTGCTGGATGCTTTGGGAAAGTTACTTAACCTCTCTGAGCTGCCGGTTCTCCATTTATGGGCAGGAAAGTGCTATCTATGCCTCTCAGGACCGGGGCAAGTTTGGCTTGAGCTAACAATGTACAGAAATGTACAAGACAGCTGCTATAATTTTGTTGTTAGCATTGAAGACATGGCTGAAAGGCTACTTGATTTGTGAAGTTATTCCTGCTCCCTCTTATAAAGTTTTACATCATATTTGGTGCTATAATTGTAATCATGTGACTTTTGTCACTTCTTTAAGGTCAGGAAGTGTGCCGATCTCACCACCTAGTCTATTTCCCACAAATCCCACATGGTAAGATGATTTATCCTACCTTTACATTTCAGGGAACCCAAGAACAGGGAGGCTTTGTAACTGGTCCGAACTCACACAGTGAGTAAGCAGCAGAACTCAGAGTTACATCATGGGGCTGTCTGAATCTAAACAAGCGTTTCCAGTATGTAGATGGTGCTTCTGCTATTTAATCCATGGCAACCATGTTATAAGGAATTCTGGTGGTGCAACAGTTAAGCACTAGGCTGCCGACACAAAGGTTCAAGTCCACCCAGCCACTCTGGCAATCTGCTTCCATAAAAACGCCAGTCTAGAAACCCCAGCTCTGTCACATGGGGTTGCTATGAGTCAAAGGCACCCCAGCTCTGTCACATGGGGTTGCTATGAGTCAAAGTCACCCCAGCTCTGTCACATGGGGTTGCCCTGAGTCAAAGTCACCCCAGTGGAGACCCACAACAATAACTATGTTATGGGCAACTGTGGTTCAGTGGTAGACTCTTTGCCTTCTGTGCTGAAGACCTGGATTCACCTGTGGTTCTGTAGGAGAAGCACTGAACTACTAGTCACACGAGTTTGGCAGTTTGAACCTACCAGCTCGCTCCATAGAAGAAAGGTGAGGCTTTCTGCTTCCACAAAGATTTACAACCTCAGAAACCCTATACAGGCTTGTTATGAGTTGGAATCAACTTGACAATACTTAACAATAACAATATTATTATAATTGTTAACAAAATAATAATATATTGCTACACACACACACACACACACACATATATATTTATAATATATTTTTGTGTGTAGCACAAGGAGCTCTGGTAGCACAGTGAATTATGAGCGGCTTGCTAAACGAAAGGTTAGCAGTTCAAATCTACCAGCCACTCCATGGGAGAAAGATGAGGCTTTCTGTTTCCACAAAGATTTACAGCCTTGAAAACCCTGTACAGGCTTGCTATTAGTTGGAATCAACTTAATAGTATTTAACAATAACAATATATATATTATTAATAATAATATAATATAATAATAAAAAATGAAAAATGTGAAGGATCTTCAAAAGTTCATGGGAAAAATTTCATTACGTTTCCATTTCATTTTGCCATAAACTTTTTAAGTCCAGTAGAATAGTATAACACTATTTTATGTGGCACAATAGTTACATAAAAATATTCCTACAAAAACAATAAAGTGCACTTAATAGAAAAATATTTTACGTGGCATTGGGCCTTAAATTAAAGTTAAATAAAGTAAAAAGTCTGTTCTTTGATTATCCTAGCTACACTTTAAGGATCCAATAACCTCTAGAGCTAGTGACTACTGTGTCATAGAGTATGGTATCTTATAACAACTAACACTTGGACATTCATATGTATTTGATTCATTACATAGAAAGGAATTAAATATAGATAGAAAGTGAAGATATGAAAAGGCTGGTGATTTAAAGGTTTATTTGTTTGTTTTGTTTTTGGTAACAATTACATTTGCTACATTACCAAGTGTGGTAGAAATAGTTAAGCTCTCAGCTACTAGCCCAAAGGTTGACAGTTTAAACCAACAGAGATGCTTTGAAATAAAATTCTAGAGATTTGCTTCAGAAAGTTCAGTTTTGTAAGCTTTAAGGAATGCAATTCTACTCTGTTCACTTGATGTGGAATCAACACAGTTACAAAAAGATTGATATTTGGTACTGAATTGTAAAAATTTAGGATCCGTGGTGGGATATTGGTTAAGAACTCAACAGTTAACTAAAACGTTGGTGATTTGAATCCATCAGCCATTCTATTGGAAAGAGATGTAGCAATCTGCTTCCATAAATATGTGTTGCTGTTGTTAGGTGCCTTC
>NW_006408620.1:7423698-7441891 GCF_000296735.1 Chrysochloris asiatica | reverse complement strand
TATATTGTTATTGTTAACAGTAATAATATATTGATACACACACACACACACACATAAAATATATTTATGTGTGTAGTTCAAGGAGCTCTGGTAGCGTAGTGAATTATGAGTGGGTTGCTAACTGAAAGGTCAGCAGTTCAAATCTACCAGCCACTCAATGGGAGAAAGATGAGGCTTTCTGCTCTCATAAAGATTTACAGCCTCAGAAACTCTATACAGGATTGCTAAGAGTCAGAAATGACTTGGCACATAACCACCACCAGCAGCACAATATATGGAGCACGGTGGCTCCATACAATAAGCACTGGACTTGAAACCACAAGGTCCATAATTTGAGTCCTGTGAACTGCTCTGGGGGACAAAGATGAGGCATTCTGCTCATACAAACATTTAAAACATTGAAAACCCTACACAGGATTGCTATGAGTCAGAATCAGCTCCACAGCACTGAACAAAACAACAAGTATATACACACACACACACAAGGGTGAGTAAAAACTTATCCGCACTCTGGTTACTGTAAAATAGCCTTCCACATCCATGGCAGGATGACACCACCGAGCGTGACCATGAAATGATTCTGTCAAATAGACGAGTGGCAGTGGGTTCTGTGGCAAGCCATTTGCCAATCAGCCACTGTTCTGCCTGTGAAATAATCCACGACAGACTTGGGTTTAGAAATGTTTGTGTGAGATGGGAACTGAAAAAACACTCATGTTGTTGCATTAGCAGAAGCGTATGGACATTTGCAAACAAAAGTTTGGGACGACACACAAAGGAAGGTAAAAGTTTCTTTAAAAAAAAAATATCGTTACTGGTGACGAGACTTGGATTGATCACCATGAGCCTGGGAGTAAATGGCAAATTAAGAAATGGAAACACCCTCAATCGTCAAACAAGAAACATTTCAAAAAGTTAACCATAAGCTGGAAAATTGATCCTTACAGTTTTCTGGGATTCTCAAAGGCCAGTATTGGAACACTATCATGAAAAACGTAACAATCAACAATGCTCCAACAGTGAGATGCTCCCTGAAGAGCTGAAACCTAAATTTCATATTAAACACAGAGGACTACTATCCAAAGGCATTGTGATCTTGCATGACAATGCACATCCGAACACCTCTGCTCACACTGCTGATGCTCTACAGAAACTTCATTTTGAGGTGTTAAAGCATCCTCTCTGTAGTCCTGATCTTGCACCATCAGACTTTCATCTGTTTGGCTCTCTGAAAAAAAGCCCTTTGAGGATGAAGATTCTGATGAAAAAGTGAAGACAGCAGTGCATTCAAGGCTTCGCAGCACAACCTAAAACATTTTTTAATAAGGGGATAGGAAAGCTTGTTGACAGATGGATAAAGTGTATTGAAAATCAAGGAGGCTATGTTAAAAAATGATGTAATTTTCTTTTCTAAAAGTTGATTAAAATAAATTCTACAGCCAGAGTGCGGATAATTTTTGACTCACCCTCGTGTGTTTGAGTGTGTGTATGTGTACACACATACTTAGGAACATTGGAGCATGGCAGTTCCAATCTACTTGTCACTCTCTGGGAGAAAGCTCAAGCTGTCTACAACTGTAAAGATTTATGGTCTCGGAACTTCTATATAGGGTCACTATATTGGCGCTGGGTTTGGGTTTGGTTTATTAGGAAGGAGTAACCATGGCAGAACTTACCTGAGAAGGTGTACAGAGCAAGAGAAAGTTCTACAGGCTTTGCTTGAGCTTTTATAACAAAGTTGGCAGTCACTGGATACTTGTATATCAGGCACCATCCTCAACATCATTTAATCCTCACAAAACACCCTCTTCAGTGGGAAAATAAAAGGACTGGGCAGAGGTTTCTAACTCTTTCATGATTTTTTTTTTTTTTTTGTACTTAAAAGCCACCCCAAGCTAAATAAGCTGTGTGAAAGGAGAAAAGATACATGAACTTTCACCTCTAAAACAAACAGAATTTTGATGATAAACCATGAAGTGTTTTCGGCAAGTACAAGGAAGTCTTGAGAACAAAGGGAAAGTAATTGACTTGTGATTGAGAAAAGTGATTTTGCTAAAAGAAATATTAAAGGAGAAAATTAACTTTGTCATGTGTTTTTAAAATCCATTCTTATTAATAAAAATTTGAATACCATGCTTTTCGAAAGCTAATTGCTCTTCAGCTCCTAGAAAGCATTTCATGAAAGGGTGGTGATTTCTTATCGAAAAGTCCAGCTAATACTTTCTCTGAGCAGAGATAATTGCATCCCCTGAACTGTCACTCAGGGGGTTGCCACCATGGCTGTGAAAGACAAGGAGAAAGAAGGCTAGTAGATCATGTGACTTGCCTTTCAAAGGGGTGTGAGTATTGGAGCTTACTGATCCACTTAGGAAATGCTTACAGAAGACAATGAAAGTCACTTCCAAAAATCATACAGCTGAACACCCGGCCAGAGGTTTGGGTTATGGGTGCCATCGAGTTGATTCTGACCCATAACAACCTTACGGTGGTGGTGGTGGTGGTGTGCCTTGGAGTTGGTTCTGACTCATAGTGACCCTGCATAGGGTTTCCGAGACTGTAACTCTTTACGGGAGCAGAAAGTCTCATCCTTCTCCCATGCAATGGGAGTTGTGAACTGCTAGTTTTGAATTGCTGACCAGTTAGCAGCTCAACTCATAACCATTATGCTACCAGAGCTCCTTATACCAGCCTTATGGATGGAAGAAAACTGCCCCACAGGGTCTCCAAGACTACAATCTTCATGGAAGCAAGCTGTGGTGTATTTTTTCCCAGAGAGCCACAGGTGGAGTCCAATCACTGACCTTTAGTTAGTGACTGAGTGCTTAACCACCGCACCACGAGGGCTCCTCTGCCACAGATCGAACCTTGCTCAAATCTTCCAATCATTCATACTGCTTCTAGAGCTCTTTACATTAAAGTCACCTCTGTACTATTGGTCCAAATAATGCAGGGTAACCACTGGACTGCTGACTGCAAGGTTGGCAGTTCAAACTCACCAGCCGCTCTTCGGACACCCTTTACAGGGCTGTTATGAGTTGGAACCGACTCAACAGCACACAACGACAACGACAACGTCAAGCACACACAGAGCTCTAGACTCTCACAGCACACACATTCTCTCTCTGCTCTGCTCACATCTATACACACTCACACCAGAACACACAGAGATGCACAAATAGATGCTTACATGCAGATATCACAATTAAATATGCATACCCTCCCATACACATGTACAACATACACAGCAAAAGACACATTTTACACACATCCACTCACATCTATATACACAACTCAACATGGGTACTCTCACATACACATACCTCCATACCAACATGTACTCTTCTAACATACATGCATGCTTGTAGCTACCCAAATGAATGCTACAAACATATACATGCTCACCCCATACACATTCTCACAACAACACACCTGTACACACAGCTAACATCCCTGGTACTTTTGCACCTGTAGACATACGAACACATGCATGCACCCATGTGTGTGCATACATAAACACATACATACAATACATGCTAACACAGAACGATGCAGAAACATTGTACCACCCCCTCTCCCCTCCACAATCCCGTCTCCCTGTCTGTGCTTACACCATTTCATCTCCTGGAATCCCTCTCCTTGTCAACACCACCTACTCAAATCCCAGCCATCTTTCCAGATCCAGCTCCACCAGGAAGCATGATTCACCTTTGCACACTCCAAGCTTCCAGAAGGATGCTTTCCCCTTTTATTTCTCTCCCTTGCTCCTTCATGAGCTCAGCACGCATGCGTGGCGCTTTGCACTGGGTCAGGCACTGAGGCTACCATGGTGGACAATGTAGGCACGGTGCAGACCTGCAGTATGTCTAGTGCCGTTGTAGAGAGGAAGTCAAAGCTCAGTAGCAGTGACGTGAGGCAAACGCTTGGCTGTGGGTAAGCGCAGAGGCAGAGACTCAGACACTTGCTAACTGTGGAAGGAAAGTCGAAGATGCCTCCTGCAAGAAGTGGCTTCAAAAGATGATTAGACACTGAAAGCCAGGTTGTGTCAGACTAAAGGGCTTTAACTTTATTCTGTGGGCAAGTTATGTGGGCAGGGGGCAGAGGCGGGAATGATTAAAGACCTGTAGGATAAGCACTGTCCTGTAAAGTCGGTTTGAAGTGCATGGTCAGTGGTTCAAACTCACCAGGCGCTCCTTGGAAACCCTATACAAGGCTTCTATGAGTCAGAACTGACTTGACAGCATTTAACAAGAACAACGGTCAGCGAAGTGATAAGATCAGTTGGATGTCTTCAAACACTTCTTTTCAATACAGTGCAGAGAAGGGGGTCTGTGGTTGCATGATCCTGAAGGTGCTAAGTTACAAAGCAGTGGCATTATTCTGGATGAAAGAAATCGGTAGTCTGCTTAGCTATGCACAGTGGTAAGGCGAAACGTGAACTCCCACAATCTCTACACGACAGACTCAATACGACTTAGAGACGGACTGTGTGTTAGGGATGAGGGCTCAGTGTGCCTGATCTGTATAATTCACTACCACACACCCTACTGTGAATGGAGAATATGGCTACCAAAAAGCCACCTCAAGAAACATTAGCTAAGACCCAAAGTCGATTCTGACTGGGGCACACCGTCCATTTCGACTTAATATTCAAAGTGAAAAGAAGAAAGTCTGTCTGCTTTCTCAGCTCTTCTCCTCTGAGACAAGGCAGTAGGGATGGAGAAATTAAAAATCAGAGAGAAAATTTATTAAACCTGACAATGGAAGTCCAGTTCACGCCTGCCTATTCTCCAGCCTGCCGCGTTATTTCATAACCAAGGGGGACCCGGGCCTTAAAACAAACATTCCATGTGTGTGAAACACAGGCAGGCATTTCACTCTAGTTAATAAGCAAGCGATGTGCTCCTGGACTGGATGAAATATGAGTAATTAACTCTTCAGGAAGATGAGTTTAAGGAGAAAAACAAAGCAAATGGGAGGCCGATTTCTCTCCACCTGCAATTTAAAGTCTTCCAGAGGACATGAGATAAATGGCCATGAAGGAAATTTTTAAATGATTTAATGTCCATATTTAGCATAAACAGCATCATCGATTAGCATCACTTCACGGCCTCTGCATGCAAATCTAATGCACACACAGAGAGCAGGTTTACACACAATTTATTTTGTGTCTTGGATGCTGTTGGAAATCTGAAGTAGATGAGGGTTTGATTGATCTAGAAACTATGGCAAAGTATGTCTGAGCCACTGCCATAGCTTGACAGCTGAAACATCTTCTATATGGTGAAATACACAATTGAGGTGAATGATTTTTTTCCCCTCCTAACCAATATAACGGACTCCTGGTGTGGCGCTGTGGGTTAATGCTCTGGACTGCAAAGTCACTTAGAACCGCAAGGTTGGCGGTTCAAACTTACCACCCACTCCTTGGAAACCCTATACAGGGTCGCTGTGGGTTGGAACTGGCTCGACGGCACTTAACAACAACAACAACAACCAATATAACAAACAAACAAAAAGCAGGTGTCACGGAGTTAATTCTAACATAGCAATAGCGAACACATGTGTGATCTTTTGCAGGCACACTGTCAGGCTGTCCTTACAAAGGTAGATTCGAACCTCCAACCTTTTGGATAGTAGCCAAGCACTTAACCATTTGCATCACCGAGGGACCCCTTTTGGGTCAGTCAGTATCTGATCTAAACTTTATCGAAGATGGTGGCATCTGTTGAAATCTAGAGCAATATCACAAAAGAACCCATCTTTCCTCAGTGTGGTGTATGCTATCAAGCTTCTACAAGGAAACTGCTGGAACGCAGGTGAGTGTTAAATCTACTCTGATCTCAATGGCATGGAAACTAACAATGGCTCTTCGTACAAGTAGGCAAAGGGCTATTGTAAATATAATAACTTAAGGTGGTGTGGGGTTATCAAACTTGAGCATGAATAAGAACTACTCCCTGGTTCTTGGCTGATTAAGAATGCAGGTTCCTGAAGCTCTGAAGTGCCTAGTGATTCAGGATGATGCCTGGGAACTGCGTTTTCTACGCGGATTCATGCCCATTCTGCTCTAAGTAGTCCAAGGACCACATTTTGAGAAGCACCTAAAATGCCATCCTGCGGCTTAAATACAGCACTAGGAAAAAAGATGGAAATCATTCTTCTTGGGTTACTTATGTAACCAGTGGTAATTGCCAACAGATCCAAATGAGTTTAATCAGCTATTAGGGCCTTAATTAAATTCCTCTCAGTTGAAATTTCAGAGTTGCCTAATTATTACACAGTTCACTTCAGAGCAGTTTTATTTCCCCCTCCCATAATAACTTCTCCCAGTATATCAGTCTTAGAACCCAATGTGGATCCAGTAATTCATGGAGACAAGTTTTGAGCATTTTTATGTCCGTGAACAACTCCCATGTTTAATTTGATTCTCCTCTTGTGGCTCAGTCAAGAGTAGAAGCACTCAATCTTGTATAACCTCCAGTTGAGAAAGGAAGGCCTGTGGACCAGTGGGCCGCCATCTTCTTCTTGGGTTTGTTGATAATCTTTCATTCACCAGAGTTCCTCTGCTCACAGGTCCCTTGGGATGGGCATTTCTTTGGGTCTATGCATTTCTTTGGTTTGATTTTTAATTCTTTGTGTTCTCATGACCACAAATGTCTATCCCTGTAATTAGCTAAGCAGTTAATAGACTTCCTCTTCTTCTTTGGGTCCTTCTTGGAATGATACAACATTGTTGTTGTTAAGTGCTGTCGAGTTAGTTCTGACTCATAGTGACCCTGTTTCCAAGTTTCCAAGGAGCGGCTGGTGGATTTGAACCACAGACCTTGCAATTCAAACCAACCTTGCAGTCCAGAGCCTTATCCTGCAGTGCTACACCAAGACTTGAGAAATTAAACAACATTAGAGACTTGAAAAATCAGAAAGAACTACAAAGGGCCTCTCTCATAATCACTAAGTAATGTTTTGAATGGGCTTGTGGGAGTTCGATGTGTAACTTCAGCACCAGTAACTCCTCCAGGGGCCGGAAGAATAATTATCAAATAACGAATGAGTACAATAAATGGCATTTACACAGGCACCATTAGCTCCCATTACACAGGCATCAGTTAGCAACAATAGTTGCTCATTTCACCCTGACGGTTCTGTAAGGAAAAGGCCATTATGACCCCTGTTGTATAGATGGGGAAACAGAGTTTAAGTGACTTCTCTGAGGTCAAAGAGCAAATGAGAGGACTTGAACTCAGGTTGTTGGACTTAAGTGTGGGGACATTCTCACTAGTTGGCCCTCCCAAGAGTGCCACCACATTTGCTTTGGGAAATATTAAGGCCAACATGATCTGTTCATTGTGTTGAGGAACTATGACACGAATCAATTAGAAAGAAAGCAATTAGCACCCTATAGTAGAAAGGGTAAGGAGCTCTGGTAGCGTAGTGGTTACGAATCGGGCTGCGAACCTTAAGGTCAGCGGTTCGAAACTACCAGCCGCTCCGCGGGAGAAAGATGAGGCTTTCTACTCCCGTAAAGATTTACACCCTCGGAAACCCTGTACAGGGTTGCTATGGGTCGGAACCGACTCGATGGCACTTAACAACAACAACAACAAGTAGAAAGGGTAGTGTCCTGGGGAGTTGGACACAAGTTCTAGTTCCCAATCTGTTCTCTCGTCCCCTTTATTGCTCTTAGTTTGCCATCTGATTGGCCCTAGACTCACAATGACCTCATGTACATCGGGATGGAACTGTTGGGATCCACAGGGTTCCCACTGGCTGATTTTCAGGAGTAGATCTCCAGGTCTTTCTTGAGTGTGTCCTCTGTGTTTATAGAAAACTCGTGTTGCTGGCTACCTCCAAGTTCGCTCCAGACTCATGGAGACTTCCTAGACAATAGAAGGAAACCTTGTTCTGTCTTGATCATTCCTATAATCGGTTACAAATTGGACTGTTAGGTTCCACGGGGTTTTTGCTGGCTGATTTTTGTCCATCTCTAGGTCTTTCTTTATAGTCTGCCTTAGTCTGGGAGCTCTGCTGAAATCTATTCCGCATCATAGCAACACATAGCTGTGCTTCAGAAAGGTGGGCTAAGCATCCAGCCCAGGTCCCTTGAATGGAAGATATGGATTCTACCACTGAGCCAGTGTTGTCCTCTTACCTCAGGGAGGGGGTGAGGGGCTATCATATTCATCCTTTGTCAGAGGAGGCGTGAGAGCAGTCCAAAATGCAATTCTCTTGTATGTATGACATTTTCATCTCTCCAGTTTTCCTGTAACTCATTGCTGCTAAGGACCTCAGAATCCACCATGGAAAATGCCTCTTAAAAGCTGAGGGGCATGAAGTCCTCCCTTCCAGACTCACACAGAGGACATCCAGAAGGCAATACGAATAATATATCAGGGGGGGAAAATCAACTGCTCAGATGTGAACTGTGTGACAATTAGGCAATTTGGGGATTTCAACCAAGAGGAATGTAATTAAGACTCTAACAGCTGATTAGATGTCTTCGCCTCCTTGGTAATCTCTGTCCATTACATAAGGGGCCCCGGAAGGGAGGTTTCCATTTTTGTATCCCGTCGCACTTGAGATGCCTACGGCAAAGATGGCTGGATGCTAAGGTTATGACTGCGTGTTTCAGGACAGAAACCCTAGCATGTGGCTCAACTCCTTAAAGGGCTGATATCTTGGGGACAAAAACCGTATGGCATATAGGTGTGCCAAACTGTCCAGGAGGAGATGTGATGAAAAATGGGACAGTCATGAAAGCTGGCATGGGGCGGCTGGGATAAACACATGATACCGGATGAGAACTTGGCCCCAGGCCTCTACTTAACAACAACACTCATGGTAACCATTATCATTCCCACTGCTTCACAAAGGCAAGTGAGAAATGTGGGAGAGGCTGCTGTTTGACCTGCTCAAGCACTTGTTTCCTGGTAAATTTCTGAGATCAGTGGAGTGTCCACTTTTATGATAAATGAAATGGCATTTGCAGTTTGGCAGAGGAAATCAGCTGTTTTGGTGGGAGGGGCATTTACTGGAATGGTATATAGCAGTGTTTGTCCTCTGCAGAGTTGCCCGTAAAGTTAGCACATTGTGGAGAGATATATGTTGATACTGGGCTCAGAGCTGAAAGGGGCTTTCATTTGCTGGGATCCTCAATTCAATCTTGAAACCCTTAGAAAGCAAAACCCACTACCACTAAGTTGATTCTAACTCACAGCGGCCCTATGTAGTATTTTCGGAGACTGTAGGAGCAGACAGTCTCATTTTTCTCCCTAGCAGTGGCTCGTGGGTTCGAACCACTGACCTTTCAATTAGCAACTAAGCACTTAACCACTGAACCACCAGGGCTCCTCAATTCATTCTTCCCAGCCTGGAAATAATGGTGAGGTTGAGCATGTCCATGGGTTCTGCCCTCTTTTACTTATTTTTTAAATGAAAACCCTGACAAGTGGCAACATTTGTGACTGAGCATGCATTGTGATTGTTAAGTGCCACTGAGTCAGTTCTGATTCATAGCGACTGACCCCTGTATAGGGTTTTCAAGGAGCAGCTGGGGGGGATTGAACTACCACTGATCTTATGGTTCTCAGTTCAGTGCTGATCCTACAGTACCACACCAGGAGTCTTAGAAAACAAGATCAGATCATTAAATTGCAAAATCAAGATGTGGGAGGTTTCCGTGTATCACAACTCAAGTCCAGGGGTGTCACAGGGCAGAGACAGATGGGCTTTCTTCACTCAGCATTATGTAAAAAAGCCAATTCCATGTGGACCTCAGACCTGAGCAGTCCAAGTGAAACTTAGTCACTGTGGACCTTTTCGGAGTTTAAAAATAAGGTTATAGGACCTGAGGGTATCGATCAGTTGAAGGCATTTCATCCCCTTGACCAATGAAAAGTTATTGGGTTATGAGGGTTGATGCGCTTGGAACTTGATGGCAAGTCTCCGGTGAGCATTTGTTCTTCTGTATCTGGGGCAAAACAATAAAATTCAATCTTCAGATGGATGGCTTCCACTTTCCAAATGTAGGGTGAGCCAAGAGTTGGCGCCCGAGGCCTTGCAAGTTATTATGAAGGTGCTAGACTCCTGGTGTGGCACTGTAGGATCAGCACTGTACTGGGAACCACAAGGTCAGTAGTTCAAACCCACCAGCTGCTTCTCAGAAGCACTATAAAGGATTGCTATGAGTCAGTATCAACTCAATGATGCTTAACAACAACAACAACAGTCAAAGCCTTGCAGTCTGGGTACTGTCCATCTCTGGGATGTGGGACCAGAATTCCAGACTTCTTCAGCGGGAAGGTGAACTATTGACTGGGCTTTCTCTTTGTGCGGCTATGGCCCCAAACTATACTTTTTTTTGTTTTCACTCCAGGCTTGTCTGAGTCCTAATGTATCCTCCCAGGGAGAGGATACTTCAAGATACTAAAGCCAAAAGAAGACTTAACGGTGAGGAAACAGGTAATTCGCTTTGTCCACTGTTAGTAACAAGGAGCTCTGGTAGCGTAGTGCACTGCTAAGCTCAAGGTCAGCAGTTTGAAACTACCAGTAGTTCTGAGGGAGAAAGACGAAGTTTTCTATTCCTGTAAAGATTTACAGCCTCAGAAACCTAAGCAGGGGAGCTATGAGTCAGAACTGACTCCACAGCACATAACCACCACCACTGTTAGTAACATGATTATTCGAAGGTAGTTGGGGGAGATGGAGTTCCCTCCGGATGGGCCAGATGAGACTGGCTACTGGGGAAAAGGGTGTCTAAGTCAGCCTCTGTGGTTAATTCCATTCCACTTAAACCAATGATTAATCAACAATTCCAAAGCCGGGTATAATTGCTAGAAGGCAGCAAGAGTGACTGGGACAGCCAGGCAGACACATGATGCCTTGGCATTTCCTGCTGAATTCCTCAGGCACACTCAACAGTCTGAAAGAACCCAAGTTCAAGCATGATGATTAGAAGCTGTGTCAACTTACTCAAGTCAAGACTTTTGAGATTCATACAAACTGTGGATGAAGGTAGATTCCCAGACGGCTGATGGTGGTTGTTGTTACAAGCTGTTGAGTCAGTTCCCACTCACAGGAACAATGGAACAAAACACTGCCCAGTCCTGGGTCAGGAATTCATAAGCATCATTTCGACAGGCTTGCAGCTCTTTAGGGTTGGATGTGTTGGCTCATCCATTCACTTCTCAAGTGTTTTTTGAGTTTGATGTGCCATAAACTGATTAGAAACTGGTGACACAGTGGGGAATAGATTCACAGGAGGAGCCAGGGTGGGGAGGGGGAGATTACCGGAAGCTATGGCCCAAGGGTCAACTCTTTTTGTACAGCTTCTGAATTTAAGAATGGTTTTACAAAAAAATCAAAAGAATAAACATTTTGTGACACATGAAGATTGTGTGCAATTTGCATTTCTGTGGCTGTAAATAGTTTCACTGGAACTCTGCCATATTCAGTTGCTTATATATTGTCTGTGGTTGCATTTACTCTAAAATGATAGAGTTGAATAGTTGCCACACGAGATAGCATGGCCAGCAAAGCCTAAAATATTTACTATCTAGCTCTGTATGGAGCCCTGGTGGTTCTGTGGGATAAGGACTGGGCGGCTAACTGAAAGGTTGGTGGTACAAACCCACTGACAGCTCTTTGGGACGAAGACGAGGCTGTCTGCTTCTGTAAGGAGTTACACTCTCAGAAACCCTAGGGAAGAGTTGTACTGTGAGTTGAAATCGATTTGATGGCAGAGGATTATCTAGCCCTTACCTAAGGAATCCTGGTGGTGTGGCAGGTGGCTAAGCACTAAACTATTAATGCAAAGGTTGGTGGTTCAAACCCATCCAGCAGCTCTGTGGAAGACAGATTTGACAACCTGCTTCCATAAAAATGACAGGTTAGAAAACCCTATGGGGCACCTCTGTCAGATGTGGTTGCAACGGGTCGAGAATCAACTCAATGGCACCCAACAAAAATGACAGTTCTTTGCATGAAAACTTTGCCACCCTCAGCTCTAAGTTCCTGTCTTCAAAGGGTTCATTCACTAGTTGTTGTTATGTGCCGTGGAGTCGGTTTTGACTCATAGCAACCCTGTACAGGGTTTCTGAGGCTATAAAGCTTTACGGGAGCAGAAAGCCTCATCTTTCTCCCGCGGAACAGCTGGTAGTTTCAAACTGCTGACCTTAAGGTTTGCAGCCCGATTCGTAGCCACTACGCTACCAGAGCTCCTTCACTAGTAGCAAGAATAAAATAAAATGCCCTTGGCATGAACTGTAAATAAAGTAGAAAAGGCAAACGTCAAAGCAGAAAGACGTAGATGAAATGTAGAGGTAGCAGGCATGGGAAGTAGGAGAGCAGATTTGGTGAGAGAGAGAAGGATTCTGAAAACATGGTGACTGACTTAGGAGAGCTGAATGCCAGGTAGGGTGGAGAGAAGGGTCTTCTAGGTGGACAGAAGCACAGACATTGAGTCTAAAGAATATTTGTATCCTAAGTAATTGTCTACATTGGATGAAATACACAATGCAGAAAGGGAGGAAAGAGAATGAGGGATAAAGAGATGCATTGGGACAAGGTTAAAGAAGTCCTTGGATACAGGAGTGAAAGGGTTACATGTATGTACTCTGGGACTTGGTCCCATTTGTGTTCCAACGGGCAATTGACCATGGAGCCCTTTAATGCCTTACCCAATATCTGGGAATAGTATTGGTCACTCTAGTCATCTGTGGCTGGTCTGGATCATCACCCATATATTTTTGGGATAGCCCCACTTTCAAATTAGGAAAAGTTGTATTCTTTCACCATATTTATTCAATCTGTAGGCTGAGCACATAATCTGAGAAGCTGGATTATATGAAGAAGAACATGGTATCAGGGTCGGAGGAAGACCTGCAACATGCAGATGATGCAACCTTGCTTGCAGAAAGTGAAGAGGACTTAAAATACTTACTGGTGAAGATCAAAGACCACAGCCTAACATATGGGTTGCACCTCAAGATAAGAAAACAAAAATCCTCACCACTGGACCAGTAAATAACATCAAGATAAATGGAGAAAAGATTGAAGTTGTCAAAGCCTTCATTTTGCTTGGATCACCATCAACACTGATGTAAGCTTCAGTCAAAAGCCATATGAAGTATTGCATTAGGCAAATCTGCAGCACAAGACCTATTTAAAATGTTGAAGAGCAAAGATGTCAGTCTGAGGACTAAGGTGCACCTAATCCAAGCCATGGTATTTTCAATAACTCAAATGCATGAATTCTTCTATCATCTTCCTTATTCACTGTCCAACTTGCACATGCATATGAGTTACAGTGTTGGACGACAAAGAAACAAATATGTGTTGGAAGAAGTATAGCCAGAATGTTTCTTAGAAGCCAGGATGGGCAGACTTTGTCTGTCATACTTTGGACATATTATAAGGAGGGACCAGTCCCTGGAGAAGGACATCATGCTTGGTAAAGCAGAGGATCATCAAAAAAGAGGAAGCTCCCCCAACAAGATGGATTGGCACAGTTGTAGTGATGACTGTGAGGTTGGTGCAGGACGGGGGCATCTTTCATTCTGTTGTGCATGGGGTCGCAATGAGTTAGTACTGACTCAATGGTGCCTAACAGCAACAACTACTTAAAAAAAAAAAACAGTTGTCATCAATTACTTCATAAATCCATTGATTCATGTCAGACTATTTGATAAAATTTGAGGTCAGCTTTCTAACCTTCTCATCAATGACCACCTCCAGTCTACTTTGGCGACCATTCCCATTCGGAAACATCACTCAGAACTGGTTGAAGTCAATGGTTTTAACTGAGGACATTTCACTATGCTCTTCTCCCGTGTCATTTCAGCTGCTGGGCCCTGGGCCCTTCTCCCTTCTCCCAGTTGATCTACTCATTTGTGCTTCTACTTCCTCTCTATTCCCACTTAGTTCTCGTCACCTATCACAGTAACTAATTGCTCTCATAATGATCTTGCTCCCTTGTCCTAGTGTCACATCCACTGGTACCACCACTCCCAACACTCAGTCAATCCAACTGCTCCCTTACCTGTGAACTACCAAGTCCAGGTGCAAAATATCATAAAACCACAAAGATTAATGCCATTTAGAACTTAGGGTCTTTCTCTTTGCCTAGAGTTCCTTCTCTCTTTTCCTAATTGACTTTCTCCCATTCCCTGGAAAATATTTCCAGTCTTACAACTCTACCAGCACGAGCCTCACTCCCAGCTGATGAATTTATCTATTTTGCAGAGACTATGGGTCATGCAAACAGTCATCACACTCAGTTGCTAGCTGAAGGATTGGAGTTTGACACCACATAGGATCTCCTGGTGACCTACTTTCAATAAATCATGGAAAACCCTATGGGTCACAGTTCTACTTTGACACATGTGAGGTCACCAGGAGTTGGAGGTAACACAAGGACAAGTGGGTTTGGGGTCATTGGAGAGTCGGTGGTAAGTGACCATCTAAGCTAGGGCCATCAACATTGAGGCAATCTTTGAAGAACCAGAAGGAGAAGAGGAGTAAGTAGAAGGTGCCTAGGCATGGTCTCTCATGGAGGAGTGAGAGAAGAACATTCAAGACACATGTAGAGAAAGAGGAAGTGGAGTATCCAGTTCCTATCCACAGCCAGGAAAAGGCAGTGTCCCATCAGCCTGAGGCAGGGATAGCTGAGCTCCTTGCACAGACCCTCCAGTCTCATTGCTAAGAACCAACTCTGAATTCCACCCCTACCCACTTCTACTCATGAGCCACAGAGAACTGCTCACAGCTTCTGAGCACAGGAAGATTTCTACACATGCCCAGAAAACACCCTCCCATCCCTCACCTGTCCTTTAGAACTCAACTTAGAGGAAAGCTCTTCTGGGACCAGCCAGGTGCCCACCTCAACAGAAACTCTGAGTTTCCATGTACTCATGTATGCCATAGCCAACATGGGAGGGTGGGGAGTATGTTCTGTTTGTCTTCTTACCCCTTGTGTTTACTCTAGAGCCTCTTACATACTAGCTGCATACGTGTTGAGTATATGCACACTTTAAGTGAAGGAAATGATGTAACAACAGGACAACTGTAGCTAGGATCTTGTGATTAGTTATCACCTCTGTTGTAGTTAAGTGCTGTCGAGTTGATTCCAACCCATAGCAACCCTGCATAGGGTTTCTGAGGAGCAGATGGGTTTGAACTGCTGATCTTGTGGTTCACAATCCAGTTGGATCCTAAGTGCCATCAAGTCAGTTCTGACCCATAGAGACCCTATACGGGGTTTCCAAGGCTGTAAATCTTGGCAGGAGCAGAGAGTTGCATCTTTCTCCTGTGGAGTGGCCGGTGGGTTTGAACTGCCGACCTTGTGGTTTGCAATCCAGTGCTTAGTCTATGGACCCACTGTGCTCCTGCTGTTACCTTTATTCAGCTTTTCCAATGATCAGCTAGGAGAATTTGGCTAACTTGACTTCCTGAGCCCCAGTTTCCTCATCCATAAAGAGGCTATAATGGGATTACTCCATATTATGTAATTACTGTGACAATACCACCTACAAAGTACTACATAGTCTCTGTCCAATTAATGTTTGGCACTCACATAGAGCTCTTGTAACGTACTTGCCTTCTAACTGAAAAGTTGGAAGTTCAATTCCACCTAAACATAAGGGCCTCGGGAGAAATGCCTGGTGGTCTGCTTCCAAATAAGCAGCCCCCATTGAAACCCCATGGAGCACAGCTCTCTATTCCAATATACATGCTGGCCATGAGTCAAAGACATTTTGATGGCATCTGTTTGGTTGGTGAAGGAGTGCTGGCGGCACTGTGGCTTAGAAGTTGGGCTGCTAACTGCAGGGTTGGGAGTTCAAACTCATTAGCCGCTCTGCAAGAGAAAGATGAGGTTGTCTGTTCCTATACCAGTTTCCAATCTTGGAAAGTCAGAATCAACTGGACGGCAGTGGGTTTGGGTTGGCTGGTTGGTTGGTTGGTTGTGAGGATTACTTTAGTTCATTCATATAAACTACCTGGGTCACCATTTTAACCTTCTCATCTTTCCCGTGTATGTTCTCCTGGGGTTCATGTTAATCCCTGAACGTGGAACGCTGGCTGCTACTCCAGTACACAAAAAGGTATTGAACATACTGAAACATCAGGAGCTAGGGATCGTATACCAGAATGACACTTAGGAGATGGATTTGTTTTTCTTTTCCCCTCCGAGCTGGATATGTGTTCCCACACTACTCTCTCTTGTAGCTGGAACTGACATTGTGCATGAATATAATTCTTCACAGCAAGAAGAAGACTCTGCTCAAAGCAGCTTGGCGTTATTTTAGTTCTATCAATAAATCCCAAAGACTGGCAATTATTTTTAGTTTCATTTGTTGGTTTGGGGTTCAGAACAATTCATGAAAGCCATTAATTTAGTAACTATAAATGCAACCCAGGCTTTCTTACACCCAAAAGTTTGGCCTGATAGATATACTTGGGAGCGTGCAACTTGGCTCAGAAGCTTATTAGGTTGGAGGGAGAAAGAAAGAAAGGAAGGAAGGAAGGATTTGGGATAATAGACACAAAGAAAAAGTGTCCAAGCCAGAAAGTTCTATGCCGTTGTGTGGATACTAAGATGCAATTTGCAGAGGACACAGAGCCCATGGGTTATATGTTACTGTTAACCATCTCATTTCAGTTGACTTTTATGACAGAGAGGCACATAAAGATGATGGAGATGCTAGTGCATCTTTGCAGAGCAGCACACTGATTTTCAGCACACAGTTGAGAGTTCAAGACACTTGACCCAGTTTTGGTTGTTTTTGCTAGTTGCCAGCTATTCACATTAGACTCAGAGCAACCCTAAATGGCAGAGACTAACTGCTCTTAGACTATAACCTTTGACAGGAGCAAATTGCCAGGTCTTTCTGCCAAGGAGTCGTTGGGTGGGTCTGAACAGCCAAGCTTTCGGTTTGCAGCACAGTGTTGAGCTGTTGTACCACCAGGGCTACTAACTTGGTACCGACAGTGAAGCAAACATGTGAAAGAATTAGAAGCTGTTTGCTGTCTCCTGGTCCAGGACTCGGTTAGTTGTATATGTCTCAGTATAGTCAGTCCCTGGTGTGGGGCTTGGAGAAAACAAATGATGGTGGCCCTTGAGGCTGCTTAGCTTTAGACTTTGAACCCAGCTCCTCTGAGAAAAGAGAATATCATCAGTTGGCTTCTAGAGGCCCACTGGAAACACAAAATAACTACTATGTGTATAAACAATAGCATGGTGGCAGCGTCAGACTTCCTTGTCTAACTTCACAAGAGGAAGGAGAGAGAATCGTTAACAGCCTCAACAGCTGATTCCTAAGAAACAGAGGTAGGCATGCTTCTTCCCTCCAATCTATTTACCAGCTGTCCCCTGCCCCCAGCAAGCTGTAATACTCTGCTGTATTCCATAACTCATTGCAATGACCACACAGAGCTCGCAGGCAATATTCAAGCTTACGGGGCTTATTAGGGAAGAATCAAATTACAATTCAGGATCAGGAATGAATCAACATACAATTCTTTGGTCAAGACAGCTTCTCAGCCTAGCCCTCAGCGTCAGCTTTGCTTGGGTGAGTGTCACAAAGCTCTTGAACTCCACCAATAAGTGCCCAGAGGCATCCTTACTCTGTCAGCAAGGGTCCTACCCTATAGGGTTCAGCTCTATGACTCCATGGTGTTTCCTACAGGTATCTTATACTGGCTTCAAAGCTACAGTTCTCTAGCTCCTGGGTCTAGGAGGTGCTCAGCATTGGGACTCTGGGTCCAAAGGTTATGCTCCACTTCTAGCTCTTCTTCATGGTGGCAATGAGGTCTCCACATCTGCCTGTCACTCACTCACTCACTGTCATCATGCTGATTTCAACTCAAAGCAATCCCATATAGGGTTTCTGAGGCTGTAAATCTTTACAGGAGCAGAAAGTTTCATCTTTCTCCTGCAGAGCAGCTGGTAGGTTTGAACTGCTGACCTTTCAGTTAGCAGTCTACTGCTTATCCTACAGAACCACACTAGGACTCCTTATTTATCTATATTGCTGATGTTAAATGCTGTCGAGTCTGTTCCAACTATTGGTGACCCTGTATAGGGTTTCTAAGGAGCAGGTTGTTGTTGTTGTTGTTAAGTGCCGTCGAGTCGGTTCCGACCCATAGCGACCCTGTACAGGGTTTCCGAGGGTGTAAATCTTTACGGGAGTAGAAAGCC
>NW_006408620.1:7391530-7421471 GCF_000296735.1 Chrysochloris asiatica | reverse complement strand
GGAAGCAGCAGTCAAGAGATCAGATGACGTATTGCATTGGGCAAATCTTCTGCACAGGAATTTTTTAAAGTATTGACGAGCAGAGATGTCAGCTTGAGGACTAGGGTACGCCTGACCCAAGCCATGGTATTTTCAATAACCTCACATGGATGTGAAAGCTGGACAGTGAACAAGGAAGATTGTAGAAGAATTGATGTCTTTGAGTTGTGGTGTTGGAGGAGAATACTGAAAGTGCCATGGACTGCCAAAAGAACCAACATATCTGTGTTGAAAGAAGTGCAGCCAGAGTGCTCCTTGGAGGCCAAGATGGCTAAGCTTCGTCTCTCATACTGTGGACATATTGTCCGGAGAGAACAGTCGCTGGAGAAGGATGTCATGCTGGGTAGGATGGAGGGTCAGAGAAAAAGAGGAAGACCCCTAACGAGATGGATTGGCCAGGTGGCATCACTGATGGACTCAAGTGTGGCAGCAGTAGTGAGGTTGGCCCAGGATCGGACTTTGTTTCGTTCTGCTGTGCATGGGGTTGCTATGAGTCGGTTCTGACTTGATGGCACCTGATAATAACAACAATATTGTAATTTGCATATTAAACAAACAAACAACTGCAACTCACAGCTATCAAGTTAATTTCAAGTCTAAGCAAATCTATAGACAGAGTAGAACCACCCCGTGGGGTTTCCAAAGCTGTCATCTTTACAGAAGCAGACTGCCACGTCTTTCTCCCATGGACTATGGGTGAGTTTAAACCTTTCAGTTAGTAGCTAAACACTTAACTACTGCACCACCAGGGCTCCCTCTTTGCAGATCACTTCTCATTTATTAAACTCTTTCTACTATGGAACAGGCTGAATTCTGGGTGCTTTCCATCCATTATTTATAATCACCACAAGTGATGAAGTGACTGGGTGACCATGTTCCAATGAGGTCACATCTCTGGTCTTCAATTTTCTCATCTGTAAGATAAAATAATTATAATATCTACCAGATAGAGCTGTTGTGAACATAAAATGCAACTGCATGCATAATGTGCTTGGCACAGGGCCTACGACAGAGTCAGAGCTCAAATGCCGTTAGATTTTTTCCAATTTTTATTGTTAGGAATTAAAGAGGGAAAGCAGACTCTATGTGTTTACAACTTGAATCCTCTACATCTTCCAACACTGGGTGTTATGCATTATTGATGAAGTGATAACACTTACTGGTTAATAGAATCAGTTTCAGAATCAGACAAATGGGGCTCAAGTCCCAGCTCAGATCCTCAGAAATTAACTTGTTCTCTGTATCCCTTAAGTTTTTTCATCTATAAAATGTGGAATAGAACTGATCTCAGAGTGTTTTTGTATGGATTAAGAGATGTCACAGAATCTTTGCCTTGCAATGGAGACCCTTCATGAGCAAAGATGTCAGTTTTAAGAGTAAGGTGCTCCTGATCCAAGCCATGGTATTTCCGATAGTCTCATATGGATGTGAAAGTTGGACAATGAATAAGGACAATTGTAGAAGAATTGATGCATTTGAATTATGGTGTTGGAGAAGAATATTCAAAGTACCTTGGACTGCCAAAAGAACAACAAAATCTGTCCTGGAAAAAGTACAGCCAGAAAGCTCCTTAGAAGCCAGGATAGTGAAACTTCGTCTCTCATACTTCGGACATGTTAACAGGAGGGACCAGGCTCTGGAGAAGGACATCATGCTTAGTAAAGTGGAAGGTCAGAGAAAAAGAGGAAGACCTTCAATGAGATGGATTGGCACAGTGGCAGCAGCAATGGGTTCACACACAGCAATGATTGTGAAGGTGGTACAGGATCGGGCAGGGTTTCGTTCTATTGTACACAGGGTTGCTATGAGTTGGAACAAACTCACTGACACCTAACAGCAACAACAACAACAACAACAGCAATGGAGACCCCGGTTTGATTCCTGGTGGATGCAGCTCACATGCAGCCACCATCTGTCTGTCTGTGGAGGATTGCACGTTGCTATGATGCTGAAGAGGTTTCAGTGGTACTTCCAGACTCGGACAGTCTAGAAAAAAAGACCTGGTGATCTGCTCATGAAAACCAGCCAGTGACAACTTTATGAATCATCAGTGGAACACTGTCCTATCTACAACAGAATGTGGGGCTGGTGTGGGATTGGGCAGCATTTTGTTTGGATGTACCTGGGGGTCATCATAAGTTGAGACAACTCGATAGAAACTAACAGCAAAAAGAAGAGAAATAATAGATCTAAATCTCTTTCTGACACAAAGGAACCATTAAATATAAATAAGTGATAGCTTTAATATCCTCACATGGAATGGGTATTATCATTCATTTTCATAATTTAGCCACTGACTATCAGAGGAATCCAAGGAATGACAGCTCTTTGGGACTGATGTAGGTCTGAGTTAGATGTTATTCATGGTCAACCTCAACATTATACATCTTGACCATTTTATCCCAACCTGCCCCACCCAGTAAAGGCTTAACTACTATTCAATGTCTGTAAAATGAAGTAGGGAGCTAGAGAAGCAGTCCACATTTGCTGTCCGTGGTGCTGATCCCTCTTTGTTTCCTTGGTCCATGCATGCCTCTCTTAATATTGATTTATGATATAGGGCTCTGGAGTAGACACATCCCTGTCTCCAAGTTCTACCTGCACTGATTTACCGTCTAACCTCATGTCCCTATTTCTGATCCCTGATCCGTTTTCCACGAGATTACAATGCAAAGCGTAGGGTGCTGTTTTGGTGATGAAATTCAAGTCTCACTGTGCTGATTTGAAGGCTCTATGTGGAGCAAGATGTGAGGAACCGTATACATATCTCTTATCCTCCCAGGATGTCAATATTGTCATCTGTTAAAAGGAGGTGAATGCTCCTGCTTTTCTGATACCCGGAGCAGTTGACAGGATCTGGTATCCAAATCTAACTCCTGCCCTCCTTTCCTACCTTATATAGGCCTGCCCTATTTTCTTCAAACACACTCTAATCATGCAAAGAAAAGGGGAAAAAAAACAACCCACCAGATCCAATCTGCTGGTCCTCATAGAGGCCAGTGGAGTGGAATCAGTAAAGAGTCAGAATTTTCTAACTCAGATTGTTTGTTTTGACATGAAACACAACATAAGAGAGACACCTTCAGTTTCTTCATATCGTTCCGTGTTGTTGTGTTAAGTGCCATAGAGTCGGTTCCAACTCACAGTGACCCTACCTAGGATTTCAGAGGAGTGGCTGATGGGTTTGAACCACTGACTTTGTGGTTCACACCACGAGATTAGGATGGCTCAGCCCCTCCTTTCCTCCTCAAGCCAGTCCATTCAGTCTTTCTAATTTGTAGAATTACAGTTAAGTGGAAGGAAAATAGATGCCAAGAACTCGATGGCTACAATTGTGATGAGTTTTAAAACAAAGTTTTCCAAAGACAGTGGCTCCAGATAATACACCATATGGTGGCCTAATGAGGAATGAACAAGCAGTTTATTGCAAATCTTAAGATTTGCAGTGGGATGCCGATTGGCTTTCTACAAAGAAACAAGAGGCTGGCTGCCTGGCAGATTTGCATATGGCTCAGTGGGATGCTCTGAGCTAAGCTCAGAAGAGATGTGTGGGTCGGTGGGGGGTCTTGTACCTGTTATAGTCCTCCTTGGGAACACTGGGAGCAGGTTCACCATGCTGGCATGGAGGGACTCCCAACATGGGTTTTCATAATTAAACAATGACAGCCTTCACTCTTGATATACAAAGAACTGCCATTTCTACCATATGGTACAATAGAAATGAAATGGACTTTGAAATCTGACAGACCTGAGTTGGAATCGAGACTTTGTCAATTACTTGCTCTTAAACCAAGGCCTTTTGAGCCTCAATTTCCTCATATGTAAACTGGGCAGAGGGGAGTGATAATACCTATTTTGGATGCCTATTACAGAGGGATCAAAGTAATGAATATAAAGCACTTCCACTATAACCTGGTAGCATAGTGGTTACGAATGGGGCTGCTAATCTCCCAGTCAGCAGTTCAAAACTACCAGCTGTTCCGTGGGAGAAAGATGAGGCTTTCTGCTCCTGTAAAGATTTATAGCCTCGGAAACCTGGTACAGGTTCGCTATGAGTAGGAACCTACTCCGCGGCACATAACAACAACAACAACAACAACACTATAACCAGGAGTCCCCTGGTGATGCAAATGGCTCAAGACTTTTGACTGCTAACTGAAAGGTTAGTAGCTTGAGTCCACGCAGTGTTGCATCTGAAGAAAGACCTGGTGATCTACTGCTACAAAAACAACACATTGAAACTCCTGTGGAGCAGAGTTCTACTCTAGCACAAGTGGGGCTGCCATGAATCAGAATAAATCCCGGGGTAACTGGTACTGGTACACAGTAATGACCTGCATCATTGTTATTCGATATAACAAGGAAAATTATCATCCTAATGTATCAGATAGCTAATTCTCTTGTCTTCAGAATCCAGAAAGCACACCAAGTCTTGCTGGGGTTGGTCATTCTTCTTTCTATCTCTGCTTCTCCCTTTGGTCCACCATGCTCCAATGGCAAGAGAAACAGGGTGATGGGCAGGGCAGTCTCGGCTGCCCACGGCCCAGATAAAGAAATGACACTGCAGCTCCGGAATGTCGCGTGGCATGGCCATTGGTAGGCAGAAGCAGATCGCTGGGGTGGAATGCTTCCCTTCTTGGTCTCTTTCCTTACAGACAAATGTTCTTGCATCATCAGCAGGCTCATGGGGGAATAACAGAAACTGATGGTGTGATGGAAAGAAAGTGGGGAATGGGTCCAGACAACACACCTTGGAGGTCAGGTAGTGGTAGGTGGTGTGGAGAAGAAATCTAGCTACCTTTATCCAGGTGAACTATGAAATGAAGACAAAGAGTGAGCTGCCTTAGATGTCTGTTGTTTAGCTCATACACTGGTCCAGATGACCCTCCACGTTTGCATAACTGTTCTTCATCTTTTGGTACTCGGGTCAAGTATTAGTTCTTTTGGGAGGTCTTTTCTTGTTCCTGCTCTGACACCCAGGCTGGAGTAGGTGTATCCTGGCCCCCTTTGCTTACCTCTACTGTAATTAATAATTCATTTCTCTTTCTCTCCCATTAGACTGTGAGCTCCTTATTTACCTCTGCTTTACTCGTACCTATCATGGCTGATTGGAAAATATTGGTAAGCATATTAGTAAACAAATGAGTAGATGGGAGGCTAGATAGTGAATGGATGCATGAGAGAAAGTTGGTTCAATGGTTGGAGGGAGGGAAAGAGGGATGGATAAATGGATGGATGGGTAGTTGGATGGATGATGGATGGATGGATGAAATGATGTATGGATGAGTCGATGCACAGATGGTTAGGTGGGTAGAATAAAGGATGGATAGATGACTTAATAGCAGGATAATTGGCTGGGTGTTCAGTGGGTAAATAAATGGACATATAGTTCAATCACATCAAATTTCCACAGTTGGAAGTTATTTTCGCTTAGAGAATAAGATTTGAAGCCACATAAAGGGGTAGGTATTATCACTCATACCCTTCACTTCACTTCTAAGGCAGATGCTATCCATGAGACTCTCCAAGCCCTTTTTGAAAATTTCCATCATTCACCCTAGAAACAGTACAAAGTGGTAAAATGAGTACCAGATTTAGAGACACATAAGACCTAAATTTAAATTTTTTCTCAGCTATTGACAAAAATGCCACTGAACTTCTCTAAGCGTACACTACTTAAATATAAAATCAGAAAATACCACCTACTTCACAGGGCTATCATATGCCAAAAGTAGAATATATATATATATATATATATATATGAAAGCACTTATTACAAGGTTTGGCATACAGATTTGGATTATATTCAGAGGGTCCCTAAAACCAATCTCTTTACTCACTTTCAAATTTATTTTAGAAACATTTAAATTTTTCTCCAAATGCAAGCGTACAAGAACTCCTATATTGGCATCAGATTAAGTTTTAGCTCTTCTGCTAGAAGCTGGGTCCCTCCTCATTAACCCCTACCTAGAGATCCCTTGGCTCCCTGAAAGAAACAAACATTTCAGGGAACACTGTTAGAAACCAACTTCTCATGCATAATTCAAGGAAGTCTCATCCCATGTTCTGTCATATTGAGCTTAAAGTACAGTGCGAGGGGGCTTCAAAAAGTTCATGAAAAATGGAATGAAAAGATAATAGAATTTCCCCAACAAACTTTCTGTAGCCCTTCATACGTTAGTTATACATCCATTCATCCATCCACCCACCCACTCATCCATCTCTCCATTCACCCATCATCCATCCATTTATCTATCTACCCACCCACTCCCCCATCCATTCACCCACCCATTCACCCATCATCCACCCATCCACCAACTCACCCATCATCTATCCATCCATCCACCCATTCACTCATCATCCATACATTCTTCCATCCATCCACCCATCATCCATCTATCCATATCTCACCCATCCACTGACCCACCAACTTACCCATCATCCATTCATCCACCCACCAATTCACCCATCATTCATCCTTCCATCCATTCACCTACCCACTCATCAATCCATCCATCCTTTCATCTCAGGACCTTCCATTCCTTTACATTACAAATGGAATGATGACACTATCAGAAAATTGAAATGGTTTCGTCTATCTATTAGGAGTTTCTAGAAATACTTATGACTCTGAGGCTCGTTGAATAATTTACTCATCTGAGATCATTTAAATAATCTATTCACTCATTTTCATAATTGATGGCAATGGCAAACTATCAAGGGTGCAGCTTTTGTCTTACATTTGTACCATCTGTCAGTTGAATCATCTCTCCCCCTCCTTCAGACAACTTCCTTATCAAATTAGGTTTGTGAATTGGCTAGAGGTATGTATACATTCCATAAGGTGTGATGGTTGACTCTGGGCCCAAATGGGGCTTTTGCCACTATCTGACCCTGGACTCAATCCATATAGCTACCTTTCCTAGAGCATGAGGGTAGAAGGAATTTGGATTTGAGTTAGGCTTTATTGGACATCTGCCGTGTGCAGGGCAGTGTTCTAAGCACTTGATAAATTGGCTTGTTAATTTCCTCAGTTCTCTGAGATAGGTACTGTGATTATCTCCCTTTTCCATGTGAGATGATGCTGAGGGCACTGTGAGGATTAAATGAACTAATGCACTCAAAGCACACCTCACGCAGTGTGGCACACACTAGGAGCTCACCTCATGGCAGCCATGATGATCAGCACCATCAATCAACATCGCCATCATCATCATCAATCATCTCAATCACTCCATTCCCATCAGCCCATGCCCCAGAAAAGATAGGTCTTTTCTATGGAGCTGCCTTTTTATGTCATTCCACTGCTGAAATCTACAAAAACTTTTAGCAGAATGTTATTTGCCGGAGAGCTCTGGTTTAATTGCTGTACTTTTTGAAGTTTGGATTGATGTATTACAATTTCAAAACCAAACCAAAAAGAAGAAGAAGAAACAGCGCAAGACAGAAACGCATGCGAGCACACACACATGTGCACATGTGTGAGGGGATGACATCACTTATTTCAGTTCGATGCATTCCTTTGCTACCCAGAACCAAAACTCACTGCTGTCACGTTGCCTCTGACTCATAGCAGCTCTATAGGACAAAGTAGAACTAACTGCCCCCGTAGGGTTTCCAAGACTACAATCTTTATGGAAGCAGACTGCCTCATCTTTCTCTCACTGAACAGCTGATGGGTTCAAACAGCTGACCTTTCAGTGTGTGGCCGAATGTTTTAACCACTGCACCACCAGGGAGCCATTCGTTTGTTGCAGACCTACTATATTTCCCCTACTGTGACCTAATGCATTGTACTGTGGGTACTAAAAGACCTCAGTATGCACGGCTCTAGGGAGTCAAGTGTGGCACTGTCGGATAAGCACTGGACCGCACTCACCAGCTGCTCCTCGGAAACTCTATACAGGATCACTATGAGTCAGAACCGATTCGACTGCATTTAACAACAGGGAAGGCAGATGGCTTGAAATCTCTTATAATCACGTCACTTTCCCTTCCTATAGTTCACATCATTTGAGTAACTTAATGATTATTATATAAGGAAACTAATTACAGTTTGCACAGACTCTGTTCAGGTTGGCGATATTATCAGAGCCACTTTCCAGAGGGAACTTCACTTGAGCTAAAGATTTGGGAATGAAGAGAGAAAAGATAAGGACGGAATGAAGAGAGAAAAAAAAGAGGTAGAGAGAAGAGAAGAAAAGGAGGGTGGGGCAGAGGGTGGGGTGGGGTGGGCAATGGAAGAGAGAGGAAGAAGATCATGTTTAGGTTTGTGGTAACCAGCCGCTCCGCGGGAGAAAGATGAGGCTTTCTACTCCCGTAAAGATTTACACCCTCGGAAACCCTGTACAGGGTCGCTATGGGTCGGACCCGACTCGATGGCACTTAACAACAACAACAACAACAACTTGCTTCTGGAAATATCTAATCCAGAATCATCCACAGGCCCACAGATAAAATTTTAAACTCTGAAATCTCTGGTTTCTCTGCCTTATATTTCTCAGCACATCAATCCCCTACACTTATAATTCTGTTCCTGAAATTTTTCTGGGATCCCATTCCAATGTTCTCATCCACACCTCCATTCCCATGAACTGGAGCCTATATAACCCTAGAGCAACCACACTGCCTTATTTTTACAGGTGGAATCCTGGTGGCACAGTGGTTAAAGCACTCCCTGCTAACTCAAAGTTCAGTGGTTAGAATCCACCAGTCACTCTAAGGGGAAAAGATGTGGCAATCTGCTTCCATAAAGACTGCTGTTGTTAAGTGCCGTTGAGTCGGTTCCAGCTCACAGAGACCCTGTGTAGGGTTTCTGAGGAGCAGCTGGTGGGTTTGAACTGTCAACCTTATGGTTTTCAGTCCAGTGCTGATCCTACAGCCACACCAGAATTCTGTAAAGATTATAGTCTTGAAAACCCTAGGGGGCAGTTATATCTTGTCCTATAAGGTCATTATGATCTTGTCCTGTAAGGTCATTACGACCTTGTCCTATAAGGTCGTTATGAGTTGGAATCGACTCAGTTGGCAATGGGAGGCTGTAAATCTTTACGGGAGTAGAAATCCTCATCTTTCTCTTACATAATGGTTGGTGGACTCAAACGTCAGAGCTGTGGTCACAGTGCAGTGCTTATCAAATGGAGCCACTGTGCTTCCAGACACAAAGTTGTTGTTGTTGTTAAATGCCATCGAGTTGGTTCGGTTCTGACCCATAGCGACCCTGTATAGGGTTTCCAGGAGCAGCTGGTGAATTTGAACCGCTGACCTTGCAGTTCAAATGGCTTTGCAGTGTGGCACATTAACCCACAGAGCCACACCAGGACTCCAAGTAGCTCAAAATAAATAGCAGCTGAAATAATCATGATGAACAGATGGCAGAGAGGGCCATCTAAGCACATCTAAGCACAAAGCCTTTTGGTAGAAGTAAAGAAACCAAGAAGGAATGAATAGTCCTTGCCCTGCGGGCGCCTCACAGTATAAGTAAAGATGAGTATGTAAACACACAATCACAGCACACATTGTGAAAGCTCTGAGTTGGAATCCCTGCATCCCAAGATTGACACAGAAGGGGAGATGTTCAAAGTGCCAGGAGCATTAAAGATGAGAGGATAGGTAGCAGTGGGGACTGGAGGGACCGGAGAGACTAGCAGTGACTCTGACTTTTCTGTGCCAGGACACAGGAGAGCCCATGGATCTGGGGAGGAAGATGAGGAGGTTCAGTGTCTGAGGGTCACGCAAAAGGGAACAATCAGCATGCCAATTTGGAGATGAGGGGAGAGGTCTAGTCAGAAGGGAGAGGTCTGGGAGCCATACTGTAGAACGCAACAGAAACCAAGGGGACAAGAATGCAGACAGGTTGGGGGGGGGGGCACAAAAAGCCAAGCAGACCCACCAGAGCTGTGGAGAACTAAACACTTGTTAAAAAAAAACAACATCCTAGCAATGGGTTCTTGCTTTATCCTTTCTGGAACATCACCATCATAATGATCTCTTCTCTAAGGAGTAAAATGATGCTTTCATTTCCCTTTTTGAAGCTAATACACATGTGCTATTTGTAAGTCCTAAGCATGGCACTATGTGTTAATGAGCCGGACCACAAGATCGGTTTGAACCAAAAGACTGGCAGTTCAAGCTCACAAGTCACTCCTTGAAAACCCTATAGAGGGTTGCTATGAGTCAGAACCGACTTGACAGCACTTAACAACAACAACAACAACTATAAGCCCTGCATGGCACTGTAGGATAAGTACTAGACTGCTAACAAGGTTGGCGGTTCAAACCCACCAGTTGCTCCTTAGAAACCCTCTACAGAGTTGCTATGTGTTGGAACCGACTTGAGGCACACAACAACAACAAATGATACGTCAAAAAGTAGTGATACAAAATCATGGAAACTTTTATTAAACAAAACACCCAACCATGAAGCTACTGTTTCTAGACATATCCCCCATCTAGGCCTGTACACTTCTCAAGACGGTATTCCCGTTCGTCTAACCCTTCAGAGCTCTTCAACGGATACTACATCAAAATGACAGTTTCGACATTCTCAAAAGACTCAAATTGTGTTCCTTTTCAATGTTCTTTGAGTTTAGGGTACAAAAAGAAGTTTGAATGGGCAAGGTCAGGGCTGTAGGGTGGATGGGATCAGGTTTTCCAACAAAATTCTCTCAGGACAGCCCTTGCTGCCCTTGAAGGTGTGTTTTTTGTGATTGGAAACAACTTCCTTGGTGCAACTTGCTTGACCTCCCCATCAGTGCAGTTGGTCTTCAAAGGTGCCTGTGGTCATCCTGTGTCCTTTGAGAAAATCTCTCAAGATGACCCTTTTGCAAGTCAAAAAAAAATTTTTTTTCACAACCTCCTGAGCTTACATGTCTGCCTTGAGTTGAACTGGACCATAGATCTCCTTGGAAGCCACTGTTGGGATTGCCCCCACTCCCTTTTTTTTTTTTAATGTTTTATTGTGAATTATGTGATAGTTCACATGGGAGAACATTAGTTTTACATTCATCCTATTGTATATCATTTCATTGCCATGGTTACAATCACATCCATGCATCATCAACCAACCAAAGGGTATACACTACAAGCCTGGCCCCCCCGGTCATCAGCACACAACCCCTCTCCCTCTGTGGGTCTAAAGTCCCCAGCTGCTCCATCTCTCCATGTCATCATCTCTGCCTCCATCTCTGGTATCACTGCTTCTCTGGGTAGGGTCCTGCTCTCCACTCTTTTCCCTTGATGGTCCTAGGGACCTCTGCTCCTAGACTGAAAAGTTAATCACTCCCCTCCTTGCTACAAAACGTCTACCTTTACATTTCTAACACTCACAATCAGACCTGATAACAGTTATTCACTATTGTATCACAAGAGACCTATCTGCATTTCCTTTCATCAGCCTTGCCTAGACAGATTGGATACTACTCAGTGGAGATTCTACCTTCCTCCATGCCCTCTGGATCTAGGATCCCTCTTGAAAGCTTGTAAGCCAGTCACTTCTTGCCTTTGTACCCCCCGCCCCATTCTGGGTAAGGATTGGCCCTTTTTTGAAAGGCAAACAAACAAGACTAAGACAAGTGTGTTACTGAGAAAATGTGTCTGTAGCAATCCTCCAACCACAGACATGTTTAAACACATTTTGTTTGGAGTAAACACATGCCAAGTGTGAACTGGAACCCTAGGAGCAACAGTTTTTGACTTGCCCTCATATGTGTGTTTGTTATTGTTGTTAAGTGCCATCAAATTGTTTTGGACTCATAGGGATCCTGTATAGGGTTTCCAAGGAGTCGCTGGTGGGTTTGAGCTGCTGACCTTGCGGTATGCAGCCCAGTGCTGATCCTACAGCGCGACGCCTGGACTCCATGCGTATATATGTATGTGTATATACATGAGTCCTGGAGTCCTGGTGTGGCACTGTGGGTTAATGTGCCAGACTGCAAAGCCGTTCGAACTACAAGGTTGGTGGTTCAAGCTCACCAGCTGCTCCTTGGAAACCCTGTACAGTGTTGCTATGGGTCAGAACTGACTCGACAGCACTTAACAACAAAAACAACATATACATGGTAGATATCTGTATCGGAACATGTGGACCATCGGTCTGTCTGGTTGTCCTGTGGTGGCTTCGTGTTGCTGTGATGCTGAAAACAACGCCCCAGGTATTTCAAATATCAGCAGCATCACCCTCAGTGGACAAGTTTCAGAGGCAATTTCAGACTAGGGATCTACTTATAAAAATTAACCAAAGAAAACCTTATGGAGCCCAATGAAACACTGCCTGATACACTTGCTTTGGATCCAACATCTAAACCCACTGTGGCCAAGTTGATTCTGATTCATAGAAACCATCAAGGATAGATCAGAACTGTCCTCAAGGGCTTCCAGCCTACAATCTTCACAGAAGCAGATGGCCACATCTTTCTTCTGTGGAAGCCAATGGTGGTTTCAAACTGCCAACTTCTGGTTATCGGTGAAGGACTTCTACCACCGTGTCTTCAGTCTTCTGGACTGAATATAGTGTTTGGTGTCACAGGCCAGTGAGGGTGAGGGCCAACAGTGGAGCAGAGCGTGCTGAGAAGTGTGAGGATGATGCAAAGCCAGGTTAGCACTTGGTTCTGTTGTACACAAGGTCACCGTGAGTCAGATTCCATGGCAGCTATTTATCTATCTGGAGTCCTAGTGTGGCGCTGCAGGATAAGCACTGAACTACTAATCCCAAGGAGCCCTGGTGTGGTGCTGAAGGATAAGTACTGGACCACAGGCCACAGGTCAGTTTGAACTGCAAGGTCAGTGGTTCAAACTCACCAGCCACACCTATACAAGGTTGCTATGAGTCAGAAATGACTCTACAACACTTAATAACAACAATGACTAACCCAAGGCAGGAAGTTCAAACCTACCAGTCACTCCTTGGAAACCCTATCCTGGGTTACTGTGAGTCAGAACCGACTCAATGGGAGTGGACAACAACATCAATTGATCTATGTCTATCACAAAGCCACTGACATTGAGTCAATTCTACTCATAGTGACCCTGTGTGGGGTTTCCCAGGCTGTAAATCTCTACCAGGGCAGACAGCCTCATCTGTCTCCCAAGAAGGGGTTGGCAAATTTGAAGAGCTGACCCTGTAATTAGCAGCCCAATCCTTATCCGACAGCGCCATCAGAGCCCCATCTATCTATATACTCCCGTATATTTTTACTTTAAATATAACATTCATGTATATATGTATATGGGACTCAACAGCACACCACAACAGCTCTTGTTGTGGTGTGCTGTTGAGTCTGTTTGGACTCATAGCAACCCTGTATAGGGTTTCTCAGAGCAGCTGGTGGATTTGAACTGCCAAATTTGAGGCAAACTGTCCAGTGCTTATCCTACAGTGTCACACCAGAGCGCATATATGTGAATTTATACATTTATATAGATTTTCCTTTTAAAGCTAAAGTAACCTTGAAGTGATACATAAAATCGTTCTCAAAATTTTTTGTCACATAGTTAATAAATTATTCAATGGGATCCTGGTGGTACAATGGTTAAGTGCTTGGCGGGTAACCCAAAGGAGGGCAGCTTGAACTCTCCGTTGCTTCTTGGAAACCCTATCCAGGGTCATGATGAGTTGGTACCGACTCGATGACACACAACAATGCAACAAGAGAAAGAGCTGGCAGTGGGCGTCTGTGAAGCTATCAGTCAGGAAACCCCTATGGGACAGTTCTCATATGTCACATGGGTTTAAATGATTCAACAGCACCCAACAACAAACAATAAGTTCTTCAGCCTGGAGGAATCCTATTTATCATTCAAGGCCTGCCTCAGATGCTAGGTACCCCCGCGGTGACCCTTCTCCCCGTGTCCCTGTGGATGGTCCTACAGCTGTGAAACGGGCATCATGCTGTAGCAGGGTGGGTTTATCATGAGCCTTTTGAGTGGAGGAGGGTGGTCTCCTGGTGTCTAATGGAGTGCAGGACCCTGAGCTGTGCAGATGGGGGTATTGGTGGTCCTGGCCTGGATGCCCATCAGCTTTTACTAAGGGTGAGATGATACTCTTAGTGCCTCTGGGTATCCTCAGACTTCCTCAGAAGAAGGCAGCCATTGTTGTTGTTAATTGCTGTCAAGTAGATTCCAACTCATAGAGATCTTTTATAGGGTTTCCAAGGAGTGGTTGCTGAGCTTGGACCATCGATCATGCAGTTCAAACGTAAGAGGAGAAACAGTGTATGGGGTCTTGGCTCATGAGGGAAATAAAGTTTGGGTAGCAGCAAGTTTCAAGTCTGCATTAGCCAGGCACAGTGCATGGCCTTGGAATAATCCACGCCAGACAGAATAATCCAAAGGCCCTGCAGTAAGCAAATGCCCCTCTGAGGGCTTGTCATGTTCTCTAAGACACCCTCATTACATGTGGTCCCTTCCAGCGTCACTGCTGGGTTGGCCTCAGAGATGAAAGGAACTCACCACCAAGCCTCTGGATAACAGCTCCCCTCCCCTCACTATGCTTCCTCAGGGGAGCCCTGCTAGGGGGCAGCTTTAAGGAGAACAGGACTGGTGTTTACCTGCTCCACTGGCTTCCCCTTTCTCTGAGACAGAAGCACAAGGACTTATTTCTGAAAGGCAGAATCCCCTGAGTGCCCAGAGAATAGGGCTACTACAGGCAGCATTTGCACATTCAGAGCTCAACTCTGCAGAAATTCCCCAAGCTGCCTTGATGGGAAGTTGCTGTATTTCAACAGGCATTTGAAGGAAGATGCACACGGTATTAAAAAGCATTTTCTGGATCTGGTAATGGCGGTCTATCAAGGGCAACCTGTCTTCGTGCAATGTTACCACCCACACTGCAGTGGCCCCCTTGTAAACCAGCTCCCTGGCAACAGAGCTGGATCTGCAAGCAGCGCCAAACAAATTCACCGGGGTGAGCCAAGACTGACGCAAGACTGCTTGAATCCAATCAAGGACAGGTTTGGATAGCTCCAGAAGTGGTCCGGAGATTGTGCGACATCAAAAGGTTAGAAAAGAATCCGCAAGCCCAATGATAGAAGGCAGAAAGGCCCAAGTTTTCCATCTGCTACTAAGGGCAAGAAAAAATAACTGGCATTTTACTTTTACACCTTCTCATTGTTGTTTGCTGTCCCCAGCTTTGGGTGTAACATGCACCGTCCCCATGATTGGTTATGGATCAGTCTGTTATTATTCATAGGGATTTTAGTGGTTGATTTTTCAAAGTGGATCACCAGGCATTTCTTCCTCGTCTTAGTCTGAGATGCCTGATAGATATCTGCTCAGCATCACAGCAAAGTACAAGCTTCAACTGACATATAGATGGTGGCTGCATGCGAGGTGCATTGGCCAGGAGTTGAACCTGGGTCTCCTGAATGGAAGGCCAGATTTCTACCATTAAGTCACCAAGGACAAAGAAAAGTTAGGATCTGAAGAATGGACAAAAGAAGGCAATTGTAGAGGAAAGCATAGGTGGTGGTAGTGGTTGTGTACCACAGAGTCGGTTCTGACTCACAGAATCTGTTGTTTAGGGTTTCTGAGGCTGTAAATCTTTACAGGGGCAGAAAGCCTCGTATGTCTCCCATGGAGTGACTGGTATATTTGAACTGCCGACCTTGTAGTTAGCAGCCCATCTTATAATCCATTGCGCTAATCCATTCCTATAATCCATTTCCTTATAGGAAAGCATGCAAAGAAATAGCATGTTCAAAGTCCAGGATGCGTAAAAATACCCTGAGCCACTTCGTACAGCTAGTGGTGGTGGTGTTTGGTGACGTCAAGTTCATTTTTAACTCATAGTAACCCCATGTGACAGAGTAGAACTGCCCCATAGAGTTTTCTAGGTTATGTCTTTAGAGATGCAAAGACACCTGACTGCGTGGATCACGATGAATTATGGATAACATCGTGGAAAATGGGAATTCCCGAACACTTAGTTGTGCTCGTGTGGAATCTAACACAGATCAAGAGGCAATTGTTTGAATAGAACAAAGAGATACTGTATGGTTTAAAATCATGGTTGTACCCTTTCACCATACTTATTTAACCTCTATGCCAATCGTCCGAGGAGCTGGACTATATGAAGAAGAATGTGGAATAAGGATTAGAAGAAGACTCATTAACAATCTGAGATATGCAAATGATGCAATCTTGCTTGCAGAAAGCCAAGAGGACTTGAATCACTTAATGATGAAGATCAAAGATGACATCCTTCAGTATGAATTACACATCAACATCAAGAAAAGCAATACCCTTACAACCGGACCAATAAGAAACATCAGGATAAATGGAGAAAAGATTGAAGTTGTCAAGGATTTCATCTGTCTGGGAAGAAGTACAACCAGAATGCTCCTTAGAAGTGGGGATAGCAAGAGTTCATCTCACTTACATCGGACATGTTACTAAGAGGGACCTGTCCCTGGAAAAAGTATCTCATGCTTGGCAAAGTCGAAGGTCAGTGAGTAAAAGGAAGACCCTTAACGAGATGGATTGGCACAGTGGCTGCAAAAGTGGGCTCAAACATAGCAATGATTGTGAAGAAGGCACAGAATCAGGCAGTGTTTCAATCTGTTGTAGACAGGGTTTCTGTAAGTTGGAATCAACTTGATGGTACGTGACAACAATATAATAGAAAACTTTATGTAAATTTGTGCTATTTGTTTTTAAATGTTTGGTAGAATTCAAAATTAATCCATCTAGGTCAGGAGTTTTGGTTTTTTTACTGTTGTTGTTAAGTACTGTGGGTGGAGTTGGTTCTGACTCATAGTGACCCTGCACAGGGTTTCCGAGGCTGCAAATCTTTGCGGGAGCAGAAATCCTCATCTTTCTCCTGCAGAACAGCTAGTAGTTTTGAACTGTCGACCTTAAGGTTAGCAGCCCGATTTGTAGCCATTATGCTACTAAGAGGGTTTTAAATTCAGAATTTTATTTCTTAGCAAATATAGAGATATCCAGGTTGTCCTTGTTTGTGTTCATTTGAAGAATTTTTCAAGGAATCTGCCTATGATTTCTATACTGTCAAATCTACTGGCATACATTTTTCTTACCATTCTCTATTATTGTTTTAATCCCTGTGGGATCTGTAATATCTATAGTGACAGTATTGGTAATGTGTGTCTTCTGTCTTTTGTCTCAATCATTTTTGCTAGTAATTATCCATGATATTAATATATCCAGCCAAGCAGCTTTTGGTTTTGTTGATGTTTTCTATAGCTGGTGTCCTGTAAACCAATAAACATTTTTGCTCTTACCTGTTTGTTTATGACTTCCTTTGGGTTTACTTAGATTGTCTTTTCCTAGCTTCTTAATGTAGACGCTGAAATGATTGACTCACAGCTTTTGTGGTTGGTTGATTTGTTTTTAGGACATTTTATTGTGGTTCAGATGAAAGTTTACAGAGCAAATTTGTTTCCCGTTCAACAACAGTTCATGACTTTGGTTACAATCCCTTCAAAATGTCAGCACTCTTCCTACTTCCACTCCGGGATTCCTGTTTCCATTCACCCAACTTTCCTGCCCCTTCCTGACTTCTTAAGTTTGCTTTTGGGCAAATGCTGCCCTTCTGGTTTCCAGTAGCACGTTTTGAGGAGGAAGTTCCTCTTGGGTGTTATTGTTTACTTCACTTGCCTCTTGTTTGGCTGTGAGCTGATCTCCAGGAGTAGGTTCCGTTGAGTTTGAAGGCTATCTAAGGATCACAGGCTCAGGGGTCCCACCAATCTCAATCAAACCAGTAAATCTGGTCCTTTCTGTGAATTTAACTTGGTTCTGTTTTCTCTCCCACTCTGTGTGGGACATTCTATTGTGATCCCTTTCAGAACAGTTGGTAGTAGTAGCCGGGCACCGTCTGGTTCTTCTGGTCTCAGACTAGCATGTGGTGTGAAGTCTTTGGAATGAATTATTTTTTTGAGTCTTTGGTGTCCTTTACTCTTCTTTGTTCTAGATGGGTTTGTTGTTGTTAAGTGCCATTGAGTTGGTTCCGACCCATAGTGACCCTGTATATAGGGTTTCCGAGGAGCAGCTGGTGAGCTTGAACCACTGATCTTGCAGTTCAAACAGCTATGCAGTCTGGCGCATTAACACACAGCACCACACCAGGACTCCGACTAATATTTGTGCCTTAGATAGCTGTTCGCAAGCTTTTAAGACCTCAGTCACTATTTACTAAAGTAGGATGCAGAACATAGTCTTTATGAATTATTTTGTGCTGGCTAACGTAGCTGTCCCTCAGATTATGATCCTAAGACCCCTAGCCCAGTGACTTAGTCCCCTGAGGTGTCTTGTTATGGCTAAGAAGTTTCCTGACTGTGTCCCCTGTTTATGTTTCCATTACATACATGGAAATATTTATATCACATATAAATATGTATAAAGAAATAGCCAGTGTCAAACCTGTATATGCACATGGTTGTACTCCCATGTATGATCCCATAGCTGCTCAGCTGATGTATTTACCTATGCATCCACTCGTAAACTATTGTTTGCTATAACTGTCGCTGCATGGTTATCTATTTTATAGTAATTACTGGTTTGGTGCTGCAGTTTAATGCGCTGGACTGCATTGTCTGTTTGAATCACAAGGTCGGCGATTCAAGCTCAACAGCCACTCCTTAGAAACCCTATACAGGGTTGCGATGAGTAGGAACCGACTCAAAGACACTTAACAACAACAACCATTATTGTTGCTATTGTTAAGTGCCATTGATTGAGTTCCTGTTCATAGTGAGTGACACTTTATAGGGCATGTGAGGCTGTCAATCTTTGTGGGAACAGAAAACCTCATCTTTCTCCTGAAGAGTGGTTACTGGGCTCGAACCATTGACCTTGTGGTTTGTAGTCATTGCTTATTCTACAGTAATTACTATTTGTTGTTGATGTTAAGTGCTCACAAGTCAGTTCTGACTCATAGCAACCCTATATAGGAGTTCCAAGGAGTGGATGGTAGGTTTGAACTACCAGCCTCATGGTTAGCAGTACAGTGCTTAGCTGACAGCGCCACATTAGGGCCCCAGTAATTACCATAACTGTCAGTGTCTTCCTTTGCCTTGGTCTTGTTGTGCTGATGTGCCCCATTGTGTACAATGTCTTTCTCTTCACCAAAGTTAACAAGTGTTGTGAGCTCTGGTAGCTAGTGGGGTATTGCAAAAACCAAGTAGGAGCCATGTTTGACTTCCCTGACTTCACAAGGGAGAAAGAGAATCAAACTCAAAATCAGCCCAAGGCTGGTTCCTATGAAGTGAAGGTCAGACATGCTTCCACCCGACAACCTTCTTTTCCTGATTCTGACACCAGCCATCCCTCCCACAGCACTCTCTGCTTCATATCTGAGTTCGATAATTCATTGCCATGACCACACAGAACTCATAATACTACTCACAATTATGGGGATTATTAGGGAAGTGAACAGAAGTACAGTTTAGGGTCAAAACCAAGTCAAGATGCAGCAGTTCTCCAGTAAGGAACACCTCTTGTCTGCCACACTGCAGGCATGCCTCACTTGTGTCTTTGGCCTCTCAGCCATGTGGCCTCTTAGCCTCTGCCCTGCTCCAGTAGGTGTTACAAAGCTCTTTTAGCCAGTCTGTGAATACCCAAAGGACACATTCTGCAAGCCAGTCTCCTGCCTGAAAGCACTTGGCTTTACTTAGTTCATCGACCTAGATCCCAAGGCTACTCTGTCTCTCCATGCCAACACCTCTGCCATCAGCTCGGCTGTCACCGCTTTTCTAGGTAGAGATCTCACACTCCAGTCATGCTCTTCCTTCTTGATGGTTCTGGGATCTTCCATCTCTGCTTCTAAGATGGTTCCTTTTAAATCTAACTAGAGGGCAAAACTAACCAATGCCACCCAGCCTTAGAGTCCCGTATACCTTATTTGCATGGAGCTCTGTTAGCATAGTGGTTACGAATTGGGCTGCGAACTGCAAGGTCAGCAGTTCGAAACTACCAGGTGTTCCGCAGGAGAAAGATGAGGCTTTCTGCTCCTGTAAAGATTTACAGCCTCGGAAACCCTGTACAGGTTCGCTATGATTCGGAATCGACTCCACGGCACATCACAACAACAACAACAGCCCAATCAATTGACTGAAATTAAAACATTGGGTAGAAAAGCCGTATCCAGTAAATTAAGGTACTGAATTTATTCATTGGGCTGTTAACCAAACAAGCAACAGTTGGAGTCCCCTGCTGCGATGAGGTTTTCTGCTCCTGCAAAGATTTACAGCCTTGGAAATCTTAAACAGGGGTGCTGTGAATTGAAATCAACTCCACAGCACATGACAGTAACCATGTAGTTTGTGATTTTTCCCTCCATTCCCTTACTTACCCCAGGAACTTTCAAACAATGTTTATGCGTGAAATTCTTTTCTAGACATTTTATAACAATGGTCTCGTATAGTATTTGTCCTTTTGTGATTGATTTATTTCACTCAGCATGCTGTGAGGTGGTTCATGAATTCATTGCCATTCTTTAACGTTGTGTAGTATTCCACTGTATTTATGTATCATAGTTTATTTATTAACCCACTGTGGACAATTACTTAGGTTGTTTCCATCTTCTTGGCTATTGTGAATCAGCTGCTATAAACATGGTGGTGGATAAGTCATAAATCTTACTTCTCTTAGGTATACCTAGTGGTAGAATTGCTGGATCATATGGTGTTTCTATTTCTAGCTTTTTAAGGAGCACCACATCATTTTAGACAGTGGTTGAGCCATTTCACATCCCCACCAGCAGTGCTGAGAGTTCCAATCTCCCTATAGCCTACCAGCATATGTTGTTTTTTGTTTTATGATTGTTGTTGTTGTTAGGTCAGTACCGACTCATAACGATGCTATGGACCACTATGCACAACCGTAGAACGAAACACTGCCTGGTCCTGGGCCAACTTCACAATCATTGCTACACCTGAGCCCATTGCTATCGCCACTGCGCCAATCCATCTAACTGGTGGTCTTTCTCTTTTTCTCTGACCCTCCTCTTTACCACACATGATATCTTTCTCCAGGGATTGGTCCCTCCTGATAATATGTCTGAAGTATGAGAGACGAAGTCTGGCCATCCTGGCTTCCACGGAGCATTCTGGCTGTACTTCTTCCAGCACAGATCTATTTGTTCTTTTGGCAGTCCTCAGTACTTTTAATATTCTCCTCCAACACCGTAACTTGAACACATCAATTCTTCTCTATGGTATTTCTACTACTTGTTGTTGTTATGTACTGTGGAGTCGGTTCCGACTCATAGAGACCCTGTACAGGGTTTCCGAGGCTTTAAATCTTTATGGGAGAAGAATGCCTCATCTTTCTCCCACAGAACAGCTAGTAGTTTCGAACTGCTGACCTTGTGGCTCGCAGCCCGATTCGTAACCACTACGCTACCAGAGCTTCCTATTTCTACTACTAGGCTGTTTAAATTACTATGTCTTTATGGTAGGTTCTGAGATCACAAAATGTGAGGCTTCCAACTTTGTTCTTCCTCTTCAGTAATGCCTTACTGATTTAAGGCCTCCTCCTTATCTAAATAAAGTTGGTGATTAGTTTTTCTATCTCATTAAAGAAAGTTGTTAGAATTTGGTCCAAGATTATATCTACAGATAACTTTGGGTATTTCTGATATTTTAACAATGTTTAGTCTCCCTATCCATGAGCATGGTATGTTCTTCCATTTATGTAAGTCCCTTTCTGTTGCTTTTTTTTTCTTAAAGAAAAATAAATAAATAAATAAATAAATAAGCTTTTTATTGTGAATTGAGTGTAGGTTCCCTTTTGGTTTCTTCCAGTAGTGTTGTGTAGTTTTCTTTGTATAAGTCTTTTACATGCTTGGTTAAATTTATTCCTAAATGTTTGGACTTTATGGGAGCTATTGTAAATGGTGTGGCACTTGGGGATAAAGCACTGTACCAGACCACAAGGTCGGTTTGAATCACAAGGTCAGTAGTTGGTTCAAACGCACTCCTTAGAAACCCTATACTGGGTCGCTATGAGTCAGAACTGACTCCATGGCACTTAACAACAATTGTAAATGGCACTGTTTTCTTGATTTTCTTTTTAGAGCTATCTTTGTTAGTTCAGAGGAATCTGGTTTATTGTTTTTATCTTGATCTTGTATCCTGTCATTGCTGATTTTTTCTGTTAGTTCTATTAATTTTCTGAAGACTCTCATATTTTTATGTACATGACCATACCACCTTTGAATAGGGATAACTTTACTTCTTCTTTACCGATTTGTATGTCTTTTATTTCCCCTTCTTGTCCCATTGTTACAGCTATGATTTCAGTACAGTATTGAATAAGAATGGTAATAAAGGACATCCTTGTCTGATCCAATTCTCAAGGAGAATTCTTTCAGTCTCTCTTAGAATAATGTTCAACAGAATAACATTGGCTATTGGTTTTGTGAGCATGCCCTTAGTAATGTTAAGGAATTTCTCTTCTATTACCATTTTGCTGAGAGTTTTCAGCAGGAATGGATATTGGATTTTATTAAATGCCTTTTCTACATCAATAGAGATGATCATGCAGGTTTTTTTTTTTTTTTCCTTTGTTTTATTATGTGGTGAATTGTGTTGATTGATTTTCTAGTGTTAAACCATTCTGCATACCTAGTATGAATCCTATTTGGTCATGATGTATTCTTATTATGTGTTACTGAATTCTATAGGCTAGAATTTCATAGAGCAAAACTTTTGACATTTCTTCACCACTCCCTACTGAGAATCTGTCAGTCTCCATGACTCCAAATGATTCTGCTTGCATTGTATTTTCTCTGGGTACCAGTTAATTATGATTCCGAAACCACATCCTAAGTTTCTTCCCCTCTAGGTCTCTCAGGCCTGCATTTGATATATAAAGATAAATCTCATGATGTTGCAGTAGTTTAGCACCTATGCCCTGATTGTCAAAGAAGTCAAAATAACAAAAGAGCTTCATTTTTAGGGAGAGAAGTGAGTACAATTGGGAGATAGGTGGGGGAGTAAAAACTTATCTGCACTTTGGCTGTAAGATTTATTCGAATCAACTTTTAGAAAAGACAAATGCATCGTTTTTTGACATAGCCTCCTTGCGCTTCAATACACTTTGTCCATCTGTCAATAAGCTTTCATATCCCTTTATTAAAAAATATTTTAGGCTGAGTTGCGAAGCCACGAATGCACCACTGTCTTCACTTCTTCATCAGAGGTGAATCTTCATCCTCACAGGGCTGCTTTCAGGGGACCAAACAGGTGAAAGTCCAATAGAGCAAGATCAGGAATATAGGGAGGATGCTTTAACTCCTCAAAATGAAGTTTTTACAGAGCGTCAGCAGTGTGGGCAGAGGTGTGTGGACATGCACTGTCATGCAAGGTCACAAGGCGCTTGGACAGCAGTCCTCTGTGTTTAATCCCAAATTTAAGCTTCAGCTCTTCAGTAAGCACTGTTGATTGTTGAGCCTTTTTCCTGATAATGTTTCATTGGTCCTTAAGAATCCCAGAAAACTTTAAGAATCAGTTTTCCAGTTGATCGTTCACCTTTTAATGTTTTCTTGGTTGGCAATTGAGGATGTTTCCACTCCCTACTCTGTTGTTTACTCTCAGATTCATAGTGATGAATCCATGTCTCATCACTAGTAACAATTAAAAAAAAAACCTTTTACCTTTCCTTGCGTATTAGTATCCATTCTGTTTACAGAAATCCAAATGCTTCTTTTAGTGCTCTTCTTTCTGCGAGTTGTTTCAGTACCCATCTTGCACAAACTTCTTGAAACCCAAGTCTGTCATGGATTGTTTCATGGGCATCCTGCCATGGCTGATTTGAAAACGACTAGTCACATAATCCACTGTCACTCATCTCTTTGACAGAATCATTTTATGTGCACACTCAATGTTGTCATCAGCTGTGGACATGGACGGGTGTTTTAATATAACCACAGGATAATTTTTGACTCAACCTCATATATTGTCAGTATATGCAAAAGGTCATGGGAAATTCTCTGTGCCTTAGGACATGGCTTATGTGCTATGTGAGATGATTACAGTGATGATTGTATTGGTTGTTTTTAGTTACTTTTGAGTTGGCTCTGATGCATAGTGAGCTGGAATACAGAACAAAACATGGCCCAGTCCTGCACCCTCTAAGGGACTGTTGGTGGGCTCGAGGTAATTGTTTTTTTGCTAGTAGTTCATATATATGTAGGTGTGGCGCTCTCCAATCAGCACTGGACTGCTAACTGCAAGGTTGGTGGTTCAAGCCCACCAGTCACTCCTCACAAGTCTGATATAGGGTAGCTATGAGTCAGAATGGACTCAACGGCACTTAATAAATAACAATAACACAATGTATTTGTAAGGCGCTCTGGTGGTGCAACAGTTAAATGCTTAGCTGCTAACCTAAAGATTGCTGCTTCAAATCCACCTAGCGCATCCATGGGAGAAAAGGCATGTCCATCTGCTCCCATAAAGATTATAATCTAGGGAACTCCTGCTCTGCCACATAGGATCACCAGGGATCAGAAGTCAACTGGATGGCTTCTGACAACAACAATGCACATGTAAGAAAATGTCATTGCTGTCGAGTCGGTTCTGACTCAGGTCCTAGAGGCCAGAGTTGAACTACTCCGGAGACTCTCCCAGCTATAATCTTTATGGAAGCAGGCTGCCTCACCTTTCTCTGATGGAGTGGCTGATGAGTAGGATCCACTGACTTTTGGGTTAACAGCCCAGACCTTAACCACTGGGCCACGGGTGTATGTAACAGAGAATGTAGTAGTGGTGGTCGTGTGCCGTGGGGTCAGTTCCGACTCATAGCCAACCTGCACAGGATTTCCGAGATTGTAAATCTTTATAGAAGCAGAAAGCCTCATCTTTCTCCTGTAGAACAGCTGGTAGTTTCGGACTTCTGACCTTAAGATTAGCAGCCCAACTCATTACCACTTCACTACCAGAGCTCCTCTAACAGAAAGTAACATGAAGAACTCAAACATGCCTCTCCCCAGCCGATGACCTCTGGGGGACACATTTATATTTGGAAACTGGATTTTGAAAGACAAAGTCAATGACAATACATGGGGGTACATGCATAGGGCAATTTCTGTGGGCACAGCACATGATTATGAAGCTTAGGAAAACTGGTCTGATCACTGTCTTATAAGTCAACATTCACTACTGCAATGGTCTGATCCAAAATGCCATTGCCTTTAAGCTATTCTGAGGTCTTCTATTGTATATGGCAATCCTTTATAGCAAGGGTAGGGAAACCATTTGGTCTGGTCCTGCCAAGGCATCCACAGTTCCAGCCATCACATTGTTGTTGTTGTTAAGTGTTGTTGAGTCAGTTCTGACTCATAGTGACCCTGCATAAGGTTTCAAAGGAGTGGCTGGTGAGTTTGAACCACTGACCTTGTGGTCCCATGCTTTATCCCACAGTGCCACACCAGGACTCCAGCCATCACATTGGTGGTGGTGGTGGTTATGTGCCGGGGAGTTGGTTCCGACTCACAGCAACCCTGTACAGGGTTTCCGAGGCTGTAAATCTTTACGGGAGCAGAAAACCTCATCTTTCTCCCGCGGAACAGCTGGTAGTTTTGAACTGCTGACTCTGAGGTTCACAACCTGATTCATAACCACTATGCTACCAGAGTTCCTTAGCCATCACATTTGTTGTTGTTGTTGTTGTTATGTGCCATGGAGTTGGATCCGACTCATAGCGACCCTGTACAGGGTTTCCGAGGCTGTAAATCTTTACGGGAGCAGAAAGCCTCATCTTTCTCCCGTGGAACAGCTGGTAGTTTCAAACTGCTGACCTTGCGGTTCACAGCCCAATTCGTAACCACTACGCTACCAGAGCTCTTTAGCCATCACATTAGGGGTGAGTTAATTAAATGTTTGACCAAATATAGCAGACAAATTTTTAAGCTGATAATTTTGTATGGAACAATGTTATAAATTTTGGCAGAGAAGAGGTTCCCCATTCCTGCCTTACAGAAAGCATTCCAATAGCAATTTACAGCATGTGGTCTGCCCCTGGCTGTGTGATGGGATCAGGGGCATCTCAATGGGAACTATGTTGCAGAACATGAGTAACTCGGGCCCCATGTTGTGTGTTCACCTCCCTCCCAGCACGCAGAATGCACGAAAGCACTCACCTTTTCCCATTCCCGGTCCTTATTCAGCACAATCACCACCAGCCTCGGGTGGACCTGGTAGCCTTCCTCAGTGAAGGACAAGTCTTTGCCATCCCACGTCACATTGACCATAAATCTAGAGGGAAGAAAAGAGACAGACGGACGTTTAGGGACTGGTGTTGGCATGTGTTGAGGAGCTGGTTGAGTGGATGCCACTGATGAAGTAACAACTGAAAAGAGCGTCACTCATCACAACCGGTTCTCCCTCCGGAGCACTGGTACCCATGTAGGCACTGGTAAATAAATGAGCACACACTTTCTTCTGTGAGCTGGTATACATTCCCAGAACCCCCAGGCCTATGTAAAAGCTAAAGAGCCAAACCCAATCCCATTACTTTCAGTGCTGAATGAATTCCAACTGTGTGTTTCAGAGTCGACCTGCACCCCGTAAGGTTTTCAGTGGATGGCTAAGTGCTTGGCTGCTAAATGCAAGGCTGGTGGTTCATACCCACCCAGTGGTGAGCGAAAGCCTGGCAATCTGCTTTCCTAATGATTACAGTCATTGAATTCACCCCCCATGACTCAATGTTCAGTCAGACAATAGATAGGTCTATAAGGGAACAAAAGGAGCTCTGGTAGCGTAGTGGTTATGAATCGGGCTGTGAACCTCAGGGTCACCAGTTTGAAACTACCAGCTGTTCCATGGGAGAAAGATGAGGCATTCTGCTCCCGTAAAGATTTACAGCCTCGGAAACCCTGTACAGGGTCGCTATGAGTTGGAACCGACTCCACGGCACATAACAACAACAACATAAGGGAACAAAGGAGCTCTGATAGTGTATTTGAAACTACCAGCTGTTCCATGGGAGAAAGATGAGGTTTTCTGCTCCTATAAAGATTCACAGCCTTGGAAACCCTGTACAGGGTCGCTATGAGTCAGAACTGACTCCCATGGTACATAACTACCATAAGGGAAGAAAAAGTCCTGGGGGGCGGCACTTTAGGATAAGCAGTGGACCACAAGGTTGGTTGAATCACAAGGTCAGTGGTTCAAACCCATCAGCTGTTCCTTGGAAACCCTATGCAGGGTCTCTATGAATCAGAACCGACTCAACGGCATTTAGCAGCAAGGGGACAAGGAATTCTGGAGTGGCACTGTATAGTAAGCACTGGATCACCAAGTTGGTTTGAAATACAAAGTTGGCAGTTTAAATCCACCAGTCACACCTCAGAAATCCTATACAGGGTCATTCTGAGGTCAAACTGACTGAAGGCACTTACCAACAACGTAAGGGAACAATAGCACTAGGGAGGTTCACACACCTTAGAAGCATCAACCATTTGAGGTAAAAATGACAGAGTCTGCCCCAGGACACAGTTCAGAAGTGTTAGGGATGAAAGAATGGAAACAGGAAACACAGGGAAAAGTGGGAAGAGTGGAAATTGCAAGCAATGATGTGAAACAAAATGTGTCTGAATTGTTGAATAGAAAACTGATCTGATTTGTAATATTCACTGAATTCACAACAATACTTTAAAAAATAAAATGATTACAGCCAATAAATTCCTATGGGGCAGTTTTATTGTGTTCCATGAGATCGCTATGAATCAGAATCGACTCAACAGCATCTAACAATAACAACACAATCTCACAGAAGTAGATTATCACTGAGTGGATTTGAACTGCCAAGCTTTCAGTTTATAGCTAAGCACTTAACCATTTCTGCTACCCAGCGACCTCCAATCCTGGGGTCAGCACATGGAATGTAACCTTGAATTCCTGCCACACTCAGAGAACTCTGCCCAAATGGGTGGATTTGAACCACCAACTTTACAGTAGGCTCCCAAAGTACATCCTATTAGGTTTTAACAAACTCATGCTCATAAACCAAAAAAATCAAAAAAAAAAAAAAAAATACAATAGCTCATCATCCATTACTCATTCAACTAATATTTACTGAACATATCCTACTTGCCCAAGACTCAGCTGTGTGGTTGGGGATCAATAAGGTAACAGACAAAGGACAGACACTACTGATCACAGACCTGTGGCCAAAGCTGCAACAGAGGCAGGTGTACCAACAGAAAGTGAAGCAGGCTCCAAACAAGGACGTGGACCTAGGCCTGAAGGGCGAGTCAACATGAATGAGGTAAGATGAAGAGAAGAGAGCGATTGAGGCAAAGCAGACAGTATGTGCAAAAGTCCTGTGGTGGGAAGTGAGCTGAGGGACTGAACGCAGATCAGCGAGGCTGAAGCAGAGAGAGACTGAGGGAATGTGGGGTGAAGTGAGGATAAGAAGATGGACAGAGGTAGACAGGGCAGGGTTCTGTGTGTTAGGGAGCTTAGTCTTTGTCTTAAAACGATGGGAAGTCATTGGAAGGTTTCAATCAAGAGGTGACATACCAGACTTTTCTTGAAAATATCCTGTTAAGAGGATGTAGACAATGAGTTGGCGGGGAAACAGAGTGGATACAGGGAAGTTAATTCCAGTGCTTTTGTCATCCAGTGAAGGATGATGGTGGTTTGGCCTTGGCCATGGAAGTGAAAAAGGAAGAGGAGGAGGAGAGGAGAGGAAGAGAAGCAGTAGTAAAGCACCAAGTAGAGTGATATTCATCTCATATTTATCAGCGATGGGTTCCACCATCCGCATGTCAGTCTGCCATACTGACTTGTGTGTTGGTATGATGCTGGATGTGGTGTCGTCAGTAGCAGCTCATGGTGGACACACTTCAGTGGAGTGTTCAGACTGAGACAGACTGAAGAAAACCCAGGCAATCCACGTCTGAACATTCGCCAATGAAAACCCAACGGATCAGAACAGATGAGTGACCGACAGAGTACTGGAAAATTAATCCCCTTGGAGGGAAGGCTCTCAAAGTGAAGAGCGGCTGCAACAATGCACTGAGGCATAGTAATGATCACGGACCAGGACCAGGCAAAGATTTGTCCTATTGTACATGGGGTTACCATGAGTGGGTGTTCACTCGACAGTAGCTATCTCCTGACCTATCTCTCTAGAGACAGACTGGATGTGAGGACAGACAGAGAGGAGCCAAGGGTGACTCCACAGCACCTGCCTTATTTAAGTGTAACTTTTGACCAAGGTATTTTCGCTGCACCAGACATCAGCATTTTACAGCACTGCTTCCCCCATCACTCCTCAAATCCGCCCTGCTTGAGGTCAGGTGGGCTCAGATGGGGAACCAGGGCAGAGCCAGGATTTGTGGGGGAGGGGGGAGGAGATCCCAAGGGGGTCCCCATCTCCTTGCACTTGAGAAACTGAGATAGCTGTAAAAGAGTTCCAAGATGGCATGGTGGTAGCCACTTGGCACAGGCTCCATAAATAAGTAAGGTAGATCAAAGCATTCAAAACCTCCCCAAGAAATCCAATCACAAGGTTTGGTTGCTTTATTTATGAGGCTTGAACACTAAGAGCAATTGACAAAGTAAAAAGAAGGAAGACGAAAAGAAGAAGGCGGCGGAGGAGGCGGTAATGGTAGTGGTTACCAGAAGTTTCAAGGAGCTAGATTGGCCGAATGGGTCCCACATCCACTCATAGAGTGCCACAGGGCAGAGAAGTCTGTCTGTGTTGTGAGGAGGAGAAAGAATCAAGACTTCAAGGAGACTTGAAATTTGAGAAAAAGAATCAAGACTTCAAGGAGACTTGAAATTTGAGATAAAGTAAAGAACATATATTGTTAATGACCTGAATGGAGTATTCATCATATATATATATATATATTGTTGTTGTTATGTGCCGTGGAGTCGGAACCGACTCATAGCGACCCTGTACAGGGTTTCCGAGGGTGTAAATCTTTACGATA